>NC_089841.1:12425840-12558340 GCF_035609145.1 Eleutherodactylus coqui | reverse complement strand
AATTTGGTACTGGTGTTTATCTGGTGTTCACACGGAAAAGCTTATGAAGTCGTCGTTACTTTAGAGATACTGAGGAAAAAAAATATGTTCACCATTTTGCATAGTTCTCTGGGTTACCCAGGAAACACCACGTGGAGGCAACCATGCGACGTTTTCTTTACATAAAATGACATCAGGAAGTGAGAGAATTAGATTCCGTAAGTAATATTTGGACACTAATTCTTTTGCGCTTAGAATTGAATAATGGAGTTGGGACCCATTAGCTTTTCCTATTTATGACATAATCAATGCCCGTACCAAACTTTACATTTCTATGACACCGGAAAGTGAAAAAATTACATTCCGCACGTAAAATTTCGACGCCAATTCTTTTGCGCTAGAATTGAATAATCGAGTTGGGACCCATTAGCATTTCCTATTTTTGACATAATCAATGCTCGTGCCAAATTTCCCGTTTCTATGACACCGGAAAGTGAAAAAATTACATTCCGCACGTAAAATTTCGACGCCAATTCTTTTGCGCTAGAATTGAATAATGGAGTTGGGACCCATTAGCTTTTCCTATTTATGACACAATCAATGCTCGTGCCAAATTTCCAGTTTCTATGACACCGGAAAGTGAAAAAATTACATTCCGCACGAAAAATTTGGACGCCAATTCTTTTGCGCATAGAATTGAATAATGGAGTTGGGACCCATTAGCTTTTCCTATTTATGACATAATCAATGCCCGTGCCAAACTTTACATTTCTATGACACCGGAAAGTGAAAAAATTACATTCCGCACGTAAAATTTCGACGCCAATTCTTTTGCGCTAGAATTGAATAATCGAGTTGGGACCCATTAGATTTTCCTATTTATGACATAATCAATGCTCGTGCCAAATTTCCCGTTTCTATGACACCGGAAAGTGAAGAAATTACATTCTGCATGTAAAATTTGGACGCTAATTCTTTGGCGCTTAGAATTGAATAATCGAGTTGGGACCCATTAGCTTTTCCTATTTTTGACATAATCAATGCTCGTGCCAAATTTCACTTTTCTATGACACTGGAAAGTGAGAAAATTAGATTCCGTACGTAAAAGTTGGACGCTAATTCTTTTGCGCATATTATTGAATAATCAAGTTGGAACCCATTAGCTTTTCCTATTTATGACATAATCAATGCTCGTGCCAAGTTTTAAGTTTCTATGACATTGGGAAGTGACAGATTTAGATTATGTACGTAAAATTTTGACGCCAATTCTTTTGCGCTAGAATTGAATAATCGAGTTGGGATCCAATTACTTTTCCTATTTTGGAGATAATCTATGCTTGTGCCAAATTTCATGTTTCTACGACATCGGGAAGTTGGAGATCTTTTGGCGAGTCAGTCAGTGAGGGCTTTTCCCTTTTCGGTGTCATAGAAACGTGAAATTTGGCACGAGCATTGATTATGTCATAAATAGGAAAAGCTAATGGGTCCCAATGCCATTATTCAATTTTATGCGCAAAAGAATTAGCGTCCAAATCTTACGTGCGGAATGTAATTTTTTCACTTTCCGGTGTCATGGAAACGTGAAATTTGGCACAAGCATTGATTATGTCAGAAATAGGAAAAGCTAATGGGTCCCAACTCCATTATTCAATTCTAGCGCAAAAGAATTGGCGTCGAAATTTTACCTGTGGCTCACCATCAGGGCCACAGGCTTTATCTGGTTGTTACTTTACTCTATGTTTGGCGCACTAGGTAGCCTTATCTTGGGGACCTATTGTTTGAGCAGAAAAATTTGTTGAAGCCTATTTTTGGCTGCCTGCTTGAATATTAGATTGGTTGTCTGAACTTTTGATAGGAGTCTAGCATTTCTAGATTAGTGTTGCTGACATTGCAACACTTTTAGGAGGATAGGTATACAGCTTTAAATACAGGATCCTCTTTAGCTGACCCATCTGAACATGCACCTGACTTTCTATTAATGTCAGTGCATATGACTAGAAGTTGTACATTAGTGCTGCTAACATTGCAACACCTGTAGGAGGATAGGTATACAGCGCTAAATACAGGATCCGTATAGCTGACATATCTAAACACGCATCTGACTTGTGACTACTGTCAGTGCACAAGTTCTTTATCCGAGTCCTCCTTCCTTCTTTACCAACGTAGCCACTATACCATCGTACCCTGCTGGCTTTTTGTCTAACGGTGTCTGGTATATATATATACCTGTTGGCGACATCTTCGCAGACAACCCACTTTCTTGCCAATTTAATCCTACTGATTATATATCCTAAAAGAGGAAGATAGCTTAGTCAATTAAATGATTGACGCTATTAATCCCACTAAAGATTTTTTGGTCAAATATACATCTGTGGCTCCTGATGAACCGCTCTAAAGCGAGCGGAGAAACGCGTTGAGCCGTATTTCTCTGTGACTTCACCAGTCATTCAGAGCCGTAGTTCTCTGCGACCTCTACATACGACTGTCACCAGTCATTCGGTGCAGGAACTCTGTATATGCACTAAAGTTGTCCACTTATACTGACCATGCTATTGTGACCATCATCTACATTGGAGACATTGGATGCATAACTCAAACTTGCACCTAAATATATCTTCTCCTCTTTTTCGTGTTAATGTATGTTAGTACTGTTAGTCAGCCCGTATATGTTTTTAAGAGTTTCTAATAAACTATATTCTTTTAGTCTATACCTGTGAAGGGCTTTTAGGAAAAGCTAATGGGTCTCAACCTTATTATTAAATTCTAGCGCAAAAGAATTGGCGTCGAAATTTTACGTGCGGAATGTGATTTCTTCACTTTCCGGTGTCATAGAAACAGGAAACTTGGCACGAGTATTAATCTATATATATAAAGACGAAAGCCCTCACTGACTCACTGACTAGCGCAAAAGAATTAGCGTCCAAATTTTACGTACGGAATCTAATTTTCTCACTTTCCGGTGTCATAGAAACGTGAAATTTGGCACGAGCATTGATTATGTCATAAATAGGAAAAGCTAATGGGTCCCAACTCGAATATTCAATTCTAGCGCAAAAGAATTGGCGTCAAAATTTTACGTGCAGAATGTTATTTTTTCACTTTCCGGTGTCATAGAAACGTGAAATTTGGCAGGAGCATTGATTATGTCATAAATAGGAAAAGCTAATGGGTCCCAACTCCATTATTCAGTTTTATGCGCAAAAGAATTAGCGTCCAGATTTTACGTGCAGAATGTAATTTCTCCACTTTCCGGTGTCATAGAAAGAGGAAATTTGGCACGAGCATTGATTATGTCATAAATAGGAAAAGCTAATGGGTCCCAACTCCATTATTCAGTTCTATGCGCAAAAGAATTAGCGTCCAAATTTTACGTACATAATCTAAATGTCTCACTTCCCAATGTCATAGAAACATGAAATTTGGCACAAGCATTGATTGTGTCCTAAGTATGAAAAGTTAATGGGTCCCAACTCGATTATTCAATTCTAAGCGCAAAAGAATTAGTGTCCTTATTTTATGTACGTAATCTAATTCTCTCACTTGCTGATGTCATTTTATATAAAGGAAACGTCGCATGGTTGTCTCCACGTGGGGTTTCCTGGGTAACGTAGAGAACTATGCAAAATGGTGAACATAAGTTTTTCCTCAGTATCTCTAAAGTACCCACGACTTCATAAGATTTTCTGTGTGAACACCAGATAAACACCAGTACCTAAGTAACTCGGGCGAAGCCGGGTATATCAGCTAGTTATATATATATATATATATATATATATATATACACACACACACGTACATATGTGGGGAAAAAAAATCCCTGAGACAAATAGGTCCTCACTGTGGAAAGTATAGCTCACTGTAGAGAACCTTTTAATGGATATTAATCAATCTAAAGTATAACTTATAATAATAATTATCTAACATTTAGACACAATTGGAGACCACAATACACGTGTACACATACAAACATATACATACATGGGTTTAGATAGCCAATAGTGACAATCCAAATGAGAACTACTGTTATATTACAGTTATAATTCACGTACCAAAATACTCAATAGGATATAAAGTCCTCAGAGGGGCTAAAACTCCTTTCTTTCTTACAGTGTGAGCACCACATGTGCGTTCAGAGTTACTCTTATGACAGCCATCATCAGAGCTGTAACACAAGACTTCTATGTAATCCGAGGGGAAAGAAAGTGTCTAAGTTCCACAGTGGGGGCGTCCTTTTAGGGAAACGATAGCTATATGTAGTCAACATCGGAGCTGTACAGCATAACGTACCATACAGCGGCAGCATTGTGGAACCCATGTATGTATATGTTTGTATGTGTACACGTGTATTGTGGTCTCCAATTGTGTCTAAATGTTAGATAATTATTATTAAAAGTTATACTTTAGATTGAGTTGATATATCCATTAAAAGTTTCTCTACAGTGATCTACACGTATATGTGTCACTCACCGGCCACCGGCCCCGCTCTGCTCATGCGGCGGCTGCCCGGCAGCCAGCACATGAAAGAGCCGGGGCCGCGGGAGAGGTGAGTGCCTGCGCTGCTCTCTGCAGGCGCTCGGGTCGGGTCCCGCGCGGAGAATTCTCGCAGCCGGATCCGACCCGGTCGTCTGCAGGCGGCCATAAGAGTACATTCCTGCTACACCCAGGAAGATGTGGGCTGGGAGGGCCAGAGAGACAGCTCAGTGGAGCTGGGAGGACTGCTAGCCCCAGGGTCTGGTGCAGACCAGGAAGGCAGGAGGTTGATAGGGTTGACCACCCTAACCTCAACACCCAGGTGGGGTGAGTATATGGACTTTATGTTTTACTGAAGTACGATATATGGACTCCGTTTACGTTGTTTGTGCTGTGAATAAAGACTGGCAGGAGCCAGGTTTAAAGAACATCCATGTCTCCAGAGAGAGTGTTTCTACACAGCTGGTGCCCATTCCGGTCCGGAAGTTAGCGATCCGCAGGCAAGTAGACCCCGGCTGGCCACAATAAATATATATATATCTATATATACACACACATACATACATACATACATACACACACACACATATGAGAGAAAGAGACAGAGAAAGAATTCTGGCCTTACCACCATTTAGGATTTATTAGTTAAAAGACTAAATACATCTTTAGTACAGAAAAAGAAAACAAGAAATGGGGGATTTATCAATAATTGCAGAGACACCTGTCATCTCAGAATTAAATGTCAGGAATTTACAAAGAATATAGCATCATGGTGACCCCACGTCATCTTTCACATAAACCCATCAGAACATATAGATCTGTCTTTTCATTAGCAAACTTGCCTATCAAAAATAATAATTATGCAAGGGGCGACAAGTTTACCAAAACAACAGGAATTCTTGGCATATAAAGAATCAATTAGCTCTAAAATGAACAATTATAAACTGTTACAAATTCAAAACTAGCATTGTACAGGGTAAAACAGCAGGAGGACAGTAATAGTTATGTATTCCGAGAAAATCCCAGTTTTAGAGTTTGTCACGTGTATTCTTATGTATATCTGGGATTTTCAACAATTGTCTATTTTTAATAATAGTAGATCCACTAAGTCCAACAAAGCATCCAAGCAGGTGCTCATTAGTAACTTTCAGAAGTCAGAGCTCCCCAAAGTCACTCATAATTCTACACAAGCAGTCTTAAGATACTATATTTTCAGAAACACAGCATTAAAATCAGAATGACACACAGTTACAGAATACAAATATTTTGTACTATTTGTCAATAAAACTAGTTTGCAGAAGAAAAGAATGCTACTTTCCCGTGTGAATTCCCTGATGCCTAAAGACACTTCTTTGCTGGGCAAAACATTTCCCACATTCTGAACATTAAAATGGCTTCTCCCCTGTGTGAATATATTGGTGTGTAACAAGAGCTGCTTTCGCAGCAAAACATTTCCCACATTCTGTACATGAAAATGGCTTCTCTCCTGTGTGAATTCTCTGATGTGAAACAAGATGTGGTTTCTGATGAAAACATTTCCCACATTCTGTACACGAAAATGGCTTCTCCCCTGTGTGAATTCTCTTATGTTCAACAACATATGATTTCCATTTAAAACATTTCCCACATTCTGAACATGAAAATGGCTTCTCCCCTGTGTGAGTTCTTTGATGTGAAACAAGAAGTGATTTCCATTTAAAACATTTCCCACATTCTGTACATGAAAATGGCTTCTCTCCTGTGTGAATTCTCTGATGTGAAACAAGATGTGTTTTCTGATTAAAACATTTCCCACATTCTGTACACGAAAATGGCTTCTCCCCTGTGTGAATTCTCTTATGTTCAACAACATATGATTTCCATTTAAAACATTTTCCACATTCTGAACAGGAAAAAGGCTTATCTGCTTTGTGAATTCTCTGATGTAAAACAAGAAGTGATTTCCGATTAAAACATTTCCCACATTCTGAACATGAAAATGGCTTCTCTCCTGTGTGAATTCTCTGATGACTAACAAGACATGATTTCTGAGTAAAACATTTCTCACATTCTGAACATGAAAATGGTTTCTCTCCTGTGTGAATTCTCTGATGTGAAACAAGCTCTGATTTCCATTTAAAATATTTCCCACATTCTGAACATGAAAATGGCTTCTCTCCTGTGTGAATTCTCTGATGTGAAACAAGATGTGTTTTCTGATTAAAACATTTCCCACATTCTGTACACGAAAATGGCTTCTCCCCTGTGTGAATTCTCTTATGTTCAACAACATATGATTTCCATTTAAAACATTTTCCACATTCTGAACAGGAAAAAGGCTTCTCTCCTGTGTGAATTCTCTGATGTGAAACAAGATGTGTTTTCTGATTAAAACATTTCCCACATTCTGAACATGAAAATGGCTTCTCTCCTGTGTGAATTCTCTGATGTGAAACAAGATATGGTTTCAATTTAAAACATTTCCCACATTCTGAACAGGAAAAAGGCTTCTCCCCTGTAGGATCTCCTTGATGTTTAGCCTTCCTCCTGTGACTTTTCACCTGTTTACCAGTCTGTGATGGATGAGAAGATGGGACCTGTATAAGAGGATCAGATGATGGATCTTTGCTGTGAAGAGCTGATGGGATATCTGGGATAATGGCGGGTTCTTCATATGCATCTTGTGTGATACCACAATCTTCTGCTTTACAGTGTGCAGATATCAGACATCCCTCGGAGCTCCCAATACAGTCACGTGCTAAGAAGTAAACAGATTTTTACTATGTTTGAACAATATACCATATTTTTCAGACCATAAGAGGCACCTAAGTTTTAGTTGGAAGTAAGAAAAAAATATTTCAAACCAAATGGTGTGCAAAAACGTTTAACAGAGTAAACATCTGCAGCCGACACGCTGTTATGGGGGTATCTTCAGCAGAGACACTCTTAGGAGAACATCTGTGGCCAACACTAATATAGGGACATGGGGGTATAATGCACAATATATGTAGATATTAAGGAGGGGGTGGGGAGAGGGTTTTTTGTACCTTGAAGCCCCGCACAGAAATAAAGCATGCCGCGATTTGTTTGCCGCATGAGATTTCGCGCGGCCGTCTGCATAGGATTGAGTAACTGCCTTATCCGAGCGTGCTCACTTATCATCTTAACGATGAGCTGTTCAGATCACTGCAGTGATGTAGTAGAGTCCAGACTCTTCATGGTACTGGTGAATATTTTATTGGGGGGGGGGTAGACTGGGAACTAATGAGAGGAGGCCAGGACCCCTGTAAAACTGTTTGTCCTACTTGAGTCCCCGAACCCGATTCACTTGCATCGGTCATTAGCTAAACCAAAAGGATCCTCATGCCACTGTATTTCTTTGCTCAGGTTATTGGATAGAGGCCACCAGGTCAATGACCTCTTAGTTAGGGGGGATAACCTAATAACATTTTTTTCCTATGGATATCTGCCTCCTGTCCCACTTGGACAGAACCTCCCTTTGGAGGGGCCTAGAATGTGCTAGAGCCCACGCACCATGGTTATGTATGCAGATGATGAGCCTGAACCTGTATCCAGCAGTACCCCAAGGAATACTTCTTCAGTGTCCAGGGTCAGACTTGATTTTCTTTTTTTAAACTCGTTTTATTGACAAGTAAACAGCTTGTACAACATAACAACTGCAGTACATAGACATTCATAAAGTTTCGAGATCAGGCATCTATAAGATATATAGTAATTGTTCTATACAATACTCTCATCGGTGGATAGGAGAGGAAGAGAGGATTGGGGGAGTAGAGGAGTAATGGGGAAGCATCCAATAGTGGGTTCATAGAAGGGACGTAGAGGTGAGGTGTTTTGGGTAGGTAAACCAATATAGGGCTTGATCAGTCTGTATTTTCAGGATAACGTTGCCGCCTTTGTAACGCCGATATGACTAGGGTGAGAGGTTGCTGGGGAAGAGGGTTAGCGACGAGTCACACCACTGGCCCCATACCTTTTGGAATTTGTCCTGGCATTTGCGTGCTTTATATATCAGGTTGTTGTACGGTATGGTTGAGTTGGTAATCTTTCTCCACATTGTCAGAGTCGGACCTCTTGGGTCCATCCAGCGTATCGCAATAACCTTTCTGGCTAGGAATAATACTCCCCGCAAGAAGATTCTATCATAGTGGTGCCAATGTTATGCGTCGAGGACGCCAAAGAGGCAGATTTCTGGAGTGATGGGAACCGGGACGTCCAGGATCGGGGAAAGCAAGTTTGTGACTTCGTTCCAGTATGACCGGATCTGTGGGCAGTCCCAAATCCTGTGTCAAAAGTCCGGATTTGATTTTCTTTAATTTATTATCCACCCCAGACCTGACAAAAGCTCTATCGTCTGGGTCAGATCAGTTAACATGGTAGGTTTATCATCTGCAATAATTAACATTTCATCCAGGTATGGGACAATATTAACCCTTTGAGCTCTGAGGTGAGCTATTGGCTCTATCATTATTTTAGAAAATAAATGTGGGGCCATCGCCGACCAAAAGGCCGACAGACAAACTGAAAATGGTGAACGACTGTGTCCATTTGAACTGCAAGCCTAATGTATTTTTGGTTAGTTTGATGGACTGGTTTACGGCAGTAAGCACCCTTTAATCTAAGGTACGTAAGATGCTGTTTAGCTTTATCAGAGATATAGTAGATTTAATGGTTTCCATTTTACATCTCCGAACTGTAATATATTTAGGAGACGTCTAAGATGTGTTATTATTCTTCAGGACCCGTTGGGCTTGGTAACTATAAATATTTTTGAATAGTAACCTTTCCCTGTTCACCAAGAGGAACTGGCTCTACTGCACCTCTGTGTAAGAGCTCCTTCACCCCTTGTTGTATTTCTTGCTGGAAATCTATGGGCTGATTAGTTGTAATCACAGATCTCCAAGCTGGTAGTGAGTAAAATGTTATCCTATAACCCTGCTGGATTATTGGCAGTACCCATGCATTATCAGAAATCAGATATTCCCATAGTAAAGGAGCCATCTGCCCCCCACTGGCTGTTTGACTTCAGAGGATATTTGAAGTGGGAATGGTAGTACAGGGTTTTTACCTTTCCTTTCCTTAGGATAAGACCATCTGCCATGTTCTTTCCCTCTGGTCTGTCTCCGTGGGTAGCCAGGTCTGCATGGAGGAAGAGGGTCTCTTGGCCTAAACTCTCTGGGTAATCTCTTCTGTTTTCCAGCTTTTTCCAGGATTTTATTTAGTTCAGAAACAAAAACAAATATTCACCCCAAAGGGAATGGTGCATAGATGGTTTTGGACGTTGGATCTGCTCTCTCCATGCTTTCACCCATAAGGCCCTCCTAGAGGCATTAATCAGACTTGCATTTCTTGTAGCAATCCAGAGGGATTCTACAGATGCATCTGCCAAGAAACCGGTCACTTTTTTAAGTAAAGGGATACTCTTTCATCTCTCTTCCCTGGAGGTTCTTTGTTTTAGACTGTCCTCCAGTCTTGTGAGCCTGAGAAACATAGTTCTGGCCACGGATGTGGCTACAACATCAGGCTCTATCAGGGTAGATGTGGCTTCCCATGATCTCCTAAGTAATAGATCGGCTTTTTTGTCCATAGGTTCCGGTAGTTGAGAGGATTCCTCAAACGAAAGGTAGGTATTTCTGGTTGCTTTAGCCACAGGTGAATATACTTTGGGAATTTCACTCCATAGGCTTGTCTCCTCTTATATAAATAGGAGTCTCCCTTTGAAGAGAGAGTTGACCTCTCGCGAAATTACCATGTCTGTATAGAACTAGACTGAGGGAAAGACTGCAAGTCCAAAATCTATTAAAATGCTATGAAGCAGCCCAGGTGGCTCAATTGATTCTACTTCCCTCCACTTCGAATACTCCCCTCTGGTCGGTCATCCATAGAGGCCACAGAGGTCCTTCCTCTCACTATAGAATCCATCTTGTAGAACCCACCGATAAATAGACCCCTCATCACTAACCCGATAACAAAACATCCTCTTAAAATCTGGTACTATATCAAATACTTTAGGAGGCTTAATGTCTCCCCATTTGCCCATTCTACCATATTCTCTATTTCCTCCTGCAATAACTCTTCCTAATCATTTAAAGTTTGGATAGACAGAGATCTCACAAAAATATATCATCTACTATCGTTAGAAATAATCACTCCATTCCCCACCCTCCAAAAAGACTTTGACTTCCCATCCTCTGACGTACAAGAACACAAACAATCCCCTGACTTTAACCGCTCTTGAAATCTTTTCCCTAAGACGCCCACAAGCTACAGGCCTCATCCCCCAAATATACTGTAGACTGGTCAACTCCTCTTACCAGACACAACTGCCGTATATCTCACGCTGGGAGGAAGACACGGGCAACACTCCTTCTGATGAAGATTAGTGCTGCAAAATACTGCAATATACATAAAACTCCCTGGGCAGTGTTGCTAAATAGAGATGAGCGAGCACACTCGTCCGAGCTTGATACTCGTTCGAGTATTTCCCTTCCCCACATGTTTAGCGCCATTTTCTGGCCAATAAACATGTGGGGAAGGCATTACCACTTCCTGCTGTAACGTGCCAGACCTCTGCCCGCCAACAGCAATGAGTGGCTGGCGGGATCAGGTGACCGCGGAGTATTTAAACTGGTCCCGCCCGCGGCTCGCCTCAGACGCATGCTTGCAGAGGTTAGGGAAAGTGCTGATGCTGATATAGGAAAAGTGTTAGAGTAGGATCCTCTCTTCAAGAACCCCAACGGTCCTCCTTAGGGCTACTCCTCATCGTGTGCATTACTGTTGTGGCTGGCTGGGAGCACCATTTTTTTTAAGCATCTAGGCCTGTGCAAAACATTTCAGCTATACCGTTCTGTGTGTGCAGTGCATTAGGCAGAAGTCTCATCGCTAAATAGTATGCTGATATTTCCTGGGCCACTGCAGACCACTTCAGCTAGACCGTACTGTGTGTGCAGGGCATTAGGCAGAGGTCTCATCGCTAAATAGTATGCAAATATTTCCTGGGCCACTGCAGAACAGCATTTCACAGATACCATTCTCTGTATTGGGTGAAGTAGCCGCAGTTATTAGCACTGTCCACTAGCTGTATAGCTTTCTGCCCCTGTGCAGAGCGTTTCACAATACCCTTTCCTTGAGTGCGGTGAAGTAGCCACAGTTATCAGCACTATCCACTGGCTATATAGTTTTCTGCCCCTGTGCAGAGCGTCGCACAATACCCTTTCCTTGGGGGCGTTGAGGTAGCCGCAGTTAGCAGCACTATCCACTGGCTTTAGAGTTTTCTCCCACTCCATACAGCCTCTCTTATTTACAAGTCTCTGTGAGCGGTAAATGACCCCTAGGTATCAGCGCAAGACAGCAGTTAAATTTTTTCCAGTCATAGCATAGAGCCTCCGCTATCTACAAGTCTCTGTGTGTGGTGAATTAGCCACAGTTGTCATCGCTGTACAGTGGGGAAATGTATTTGGGCCCTGCTCAATCCTTAATCCCACATGATGAGGGGTAAGGGTCGAGGATGTGGCTGTGGTCGTCCAAGTGAGGGTGTGGGCACAGGCCGAGGTCCAGGGCGGGGTGAATCACAGTCGGCTGCTGAGGGATTAGGAGAGTGCCAAGTCCATATGCTCCCCAGATTCATATCACAATTTGGGGGTCTGCGTGGTAGAGCTTTATTAGAAGCAGAGTAGTGCGATGAGGTCCTGTCGTGGATGGCAGAAAATGCGTCCAGCAATGAATCGACCCCCCAGTCTTCTATGCAGTCCACTACTCCCAGCCTAGGGACTGCAACTCTGAATCCTCTGGCTGCTCCTCCTTCCTCCCAGCCTTGTCACTCCAGGTAAATGACAGATTCTGAGAAGGCAGACTACCAGGAACTGTTCTCGGGTCCCTTCCCCGAGTGGGAAAAAATGGTTCTTCTTTAACCTGAGGAGTTTGTCGTGACCGATGCCCAACATTTGGAAAGTTCCCTGAGTCCGGGTGATGAGGCTGGGGACTTGCGGCAACCGATGAGGATGATGAGACACAGTTGTCTGTCGTTGAGGTAGTAGTAAGGGCAGGAAATCGGAGGGAGGAGTGCACAGAGAATTCGGAGGTATAGCTGATGGATGATGAGGTGACTGACCCCACCTGGCTTGCTAAGCCTACTGAAGACAGGGATTCAAAGGGGGAGGCAAGTGCAGCAGCAGGACAGGTTAGAAGAGGCAGAGGGGTGGTCAGGGGGAGAGGCAGGGGCAGAGCAAAGAATCCCCCAACTGTTTCCCACAGCACCCCCTCGCGGCAAGCCTCCATGCAGAGGGCTAGGTGTTCAAAAGGTGTGGATGTTTTTTAGTGAGAGCGTAAACGACCGACGAACAGTGGTGTGCAAGCTGTGCCGCACCAAGATCAGCCAGAGAGCCACCACAACCAGCCTCACCACCACCAGCATACGCAGGCATATGATGGCCAAGCATTCCACAAGGTGGGACGAAGGCCATTCACCGCCTCCAGGTCCAATCCCAACCTCTTCCCCTGTGCCACAACCTGGCACAGAGATCCAATCCCCCTTCCAGGACGCAGGCATGAGCGCCTTCCGGACTGCACCCACACCCTCACCTCCACGGTCCTGCACTCCATCCAGCAATGTCTCTCAGCTGAGCATTCAGCTATCGCTAACACAAGCGTTGGAGCGAATGCACAAGCTTTAAATGTGCACATTGCCAAATTAAATCAGACTAGAGATGCTGCCGTACAGGCTTGTGGAAACGGAGGCTTTCAAAATCATAATGGCAATGGTCCCGTGCTACTCGGTCCCTAGTCGCCACTATTTTTCCCAGTGCGCCCTCCCCACCCTACACCAGCACGTCTCCCGCAACATTAACCGTGCCCTCACCAATGCAGTCACTGGGAAGGTCCACTTAACGACGGACATGTGGATAAGTATCCTTGGTGATTTCAACATTCCTACTAACGACTCTAGCTCCTCATCTGCCTCCCGGATTTTAACACTTACCTCCTCCCTTGGCTTATCACTAATCTCTGATTCCCCCACTCAGAGATGGTAACACTCTCAATTTAGTTTTCCTCCGTCTCTGCTCTGCTTCTCACTTTACTAACTCCCCACTTCCACTCTCAGATCACAACCTTCTCTCTTTCTCCATCAGGCACCCTAGCATCTCTCCTGACCCTCCTATCTATCGCACCTCTAGGAACCTCCAGTCTGTCCGCACTAAACAGTTTGCCGAAACTATTCAGTCCTCCCTATCGCCTATCTCTCGCCTCCCCTGCCCTAACCTGGCAGCTGAATACTACCACACCACCCTCAGCCGTGCCCTGGATGATGTGGCACCACCCGTGACGCGAGCCGTCAAACGCAGACCACGGCAACCTTGACTCACGTCCCAAACGCGCATCATCCGGCGGTGCTCTAGGTGCGCCGAGCGGCTGTGGAGAAAGTCAAAGCTGCCGGCAGACTTCCCCCACTTCAAATTCATGCTTAAAACGTATAACCTAGCCCTTCACCATGCCAAACAAGTTTATTTCACCTCCCTTGTCTCCTCACTATCCCACAACCCCAAACAACTCTTTGAGACCTTTCACTCCCTCCTCAGCCCCAAGGAACAGGCCCCTGCGACAGACCTGACTGCTGGAGAACTAGCTGCCTATTTCAAAGAAAAAAAATCGACCACATTCGAAAAGAAATCTCTGAAAGCTGCATGGTTAGCCCTGATCCCAGCTTCATCAGCACTGCACCCAGCACCTACTCACTATCTACGTTAGAACCAACGACAGAGGAAGAAGTCTCCAGGCTCCTTTCCGCTGCCCGCCCTACCACCTGCGCTAGCGACCCTCTCCCCTCTCATCTCCTCCGCTCCCTTTCCCCAGCTCTCATTACTCACCTTACCACAATCTGCAACCTCTCCCTAACCTCTGGCACTTTTCCCTCCTCATTCAAACACTCCATTATATCCCCTCTGCTTAAAAAACCAACCCTGGACCCGACTAATGCTGCCAACTACCGACCCGTCTCAAACCTCCCATTTATCTCCAAATTACTGGAACGCCTGGTCTACTCCCGCCTTACTCGCTTCCTCTCTGACAACTCACTCCTCGACCCCCTCCAGTCTGGCTTCCGCTCTCTACACTCGACCGAAACTGCCCTTACAAAAGTAACAAATGACCTGATGACTGCAAAGTCGAGAGGTGATTACTCCCTACTAATCCTCCTTGACCTGTCTGCTGCATTTGACACTGTCGACCATAATCTCCTTCTCACTATGCTCCACTCTATTGGTCTAAAGGATACTGCTCTCTCCTGGTTCTCCTCCTACCTCTCTGACCGCTCTTTCAGTGTTTACTTTGCTGGTTCTATCTCTGCTCCACTTCCTCTCGCTGTCGGGGTACCTCAGGGCTCAGTCCTTGGTCCCCTTCTTTTCTCTATCTATACTGCCCCAATTGGACAAACCATCCACAGATTCGGCCTCCAATACCATCTCTATGCTGACGACACCCAACTATACACCTCCTCTCGTGAGATCTCTGGCCCATTCCTCCAAAATATCACAGACTGTCTGTCCACTGTCTTTAACACTATGTCCTCCCTGTTTCTCAAACTAAACCTCTCTAAAACTGACCTCCTTGTCTTTCCACCTTCTAACCGACCTCCCCTCAACATCTCCATTCCAGTGTCTGGCACTATCATAACCCCCAGACGGCATGCCCGATGCCTTGGGGTCACACTGGACTCTGACCTCTCCTTTGCCCCCCATATCCAATCTCTGGCCCAAACATGCCACATGCACCTCAGAAATATTGCTAAAATATGTCCGTTCCTAACCACGGACACGCTAAAGACGCTCGTGGTTGCGCTCATCCACTCCCGGCTCGACTACTGCAACTCGCTACTCATTGGCCTCCCCCGCACTAGACTCGCTCCACTCCAATCCATACTAAATGCAGCAGCTAGACTCATTTTTCTATCCAGTCGTTATTCAGACGCCTCTGCATTATGCCAGTCGCTGCATTGGCTGCCCATCCACTGCAGAACTAAATTTAAACTCCTCTACCTCACTCACAAAGCTCTGCATGGCGTTGCGCCACCATACATCGCCTCCCTACTGTCAGTACACCACCCAGCGCGCTCACTCCGATCGGCTAACACCCTCAGACTAAACGCCCCTGTAATACGAACCTCACATGCTCGCCTACAGGACTTCACTAGAGCAGCACCCATCCTCTGGAATGCTCTACCCCAAGGCATCCGGACAATTCCCGATGCACGAAATTTCAGACGTGCCTTAAAAACGCACCTCTTCAGGGAAGCATACCAAATCTCCTGACCTAATCCCTCGCCCCTCCCTATGGTGCTCCACCCTGTTTGCCTTCTGATAAATGATCTGTACATAAAATTTCCTATTGCCTGTGTTCCCCAACCCCTGCACCTACTGTACCACCCTCAACCCATTTGTGTCTAACCCAATGTATCTCACATTGCAATTGTTGCAATTGTTGTATTGTTTTGCATTTATCCATGCCTGAAAGCGCTGCGGAATAAGTTGGCGCTATACAAATAAAGATTATTATTATATTATATAAGTATTGGCGGGCAGAGCCACTATATCTCCCTGACGGCACATTGGGTGAACTTGGTGGAGGCTGAGGCTGAGTCAGAGCCTGGGACCGCTCACGTGCTACCCACACCAAGAATAGCAGGTCCTACCTCGGTGCTGGTATCTGCAGCGTATTATGCCACCTCCTCCAACCCCCCCTCCTCCTCCTCTGCCTCCACCTCTCAATTAAGAAGTGTGAGCACGTCGCCAGCAGTCTTTAGCGTGGCAGCACAGCGGTGGGCAAGCGTCAGCAAGCTGTGTTGAAACTAATCAGCTTAGGTGACAAGAGGGGAGGTGCGGGTATCAGGCAGCATGTCCAGCGCAGGTAGGGGAACACTTTCCAAGGCCTTTGCCAGTTTTATGGCTCCCCAGCAAGACTTTGTCACCACTCCCCAGTCAAGGCTGAGTCCGATGGAGCACTGTAAAAAGATAGTGAGGGAGTACATAGCCGACCATATCACCGTCCCCAGTGATGCCTCTGCTCCATACAACTATTGGGTGTCAAAGCTGGACACATGGCACGAGCTTGCGCTATACGCCCTGGAGGTGCTGGCCTGCCCTGCCGCTAGCGTCTTGTCAGAGAGGGTGTTTAGTGTTGCTGGGGGGGATAATCATCTCAGATAAGCGTAACTGCCTGTCAACTGACAGAGCCGACATGCTTACCCTCAAAGATGAACAAAGGCTGGATTTCCCCAGACTTCTCTTTTCCACCAGTAGAAAGCAGCGGATCCTAAAGATTCTTTTCGCTGCAACAGAAGAAAAATGCATCCTCTATCACCCCAAAAAAACGGGAGAATTAGCTTCGACTATCCCTCTCGGATATTATTACTCCTCTTCCTCCTACTCCTCCTCCTAAAAAAACAGTATGTCATCACGCTGAACTGCCAATTTTTCAGCCCAAAAGGCTCTGTTAATTAGTTTTACAGTTTTTAAAAGTTTTAAAAGTTTAACTCAAACCAATTTTTTCGGAGGGCTATCTCCAGGCTCTGTTACAAATTAAGCAACAACGAGCTGTATCTTTAAAAAATGTTTAGGGGTTTCACCTGCCCTCGGAGTTCAGCAATTTTTCAGGGGTACACTTGTACTCTTGGTACACCAATCTTTCCGGCCTATACTCTTACTACTGAAAGGTTTGAGCGGTTCGCCTATACACTTGCTACAGAAAGGTCACAGGGGTCCGCCTATACTCTTGCTACTGAAAGGTCACAGGGGTCCGCCTATATTCTTGCTACTGAAAGGTCACAGGGGTCTGCCTATACTCTTGCTACTGAAAGGTTTGAGCGGTCCGCCTATACTCTTGCTACTGAAAGGTCACAGGGGTCTGCCTATACTCTTGCTACTGAAAGGTTTGAGCGGTCCGCCTATACTCTTGCTACAGAAATGTTACAGGGGTCTGCCTATACTCTTGCTACTGAAAGGTTTGAGCGGTTCGCCTATACTCTTGCTACTGAAAGGTTTGAGCGGTTCGCCTATACTCTTGCTACTGAAAGGTTTGAGCGGTTCGCCTATACTCTTGCTACTGAAAGGTTTGAGCGGTTCGCCTATACTCTTGCTACTGAAAGGTTTGAGCGGTTCGCCTATACTCTTGCTACTGAAAGGTTTGAGCGGTTCGCCTATACTCTTGCTACTGAAAGGTTTGAGCGGTTCGCCTATACTCTTGCTACTGAAAGGTTTGAGCGGTTCGCCTATAAGAAAGGTCACAGGGGTCTGCCTATACTCTTGCTACTGAAAGGTCACAGGGGTCCGCCTATACTCTTGCTACTGAAAGGTCACAGGGGTCCGCCTATACTCTTGCTACTGAAAGGTCACAGGGGTCTGCCTATACTCTTGCTACTGAAAGGTCACAGGGGTCTGCCTATACTCTTGCTACTGAAAGGTCACAGGGGTCCGCCTATACTCTTGCTACAGAAATGTTACAGGGGTCTGCCTATACTCTTGCTACAGAAATGTTTGAGCGGTTCGCATATACTCTTGCTACTGAAAGGTTTGAGCGGTTCGCCTATACTCTTGCTACTGAAAGGTTTGAGCGGTTCGCCTATACTCTTGCTACTGAAAGGTTTGAGCGGTTCGCCTATACTCTTGCTACTGAAAGGTTTGAGCGGTTCGCCTATACTCTTGCTACTGAAAGGTTTGAACGGTTCGCCTATACTCTTGCTACTGAAAGGTTTGAGCGGTTCGCCTATACTCTTGCTACTGAAAGGTTTGAGCGGTTCGCCTATACTCTTGCTACAGAAATGTTTCAGGGGTCCACCTATACACTTGCTATTGAAAGGTTTGAGCGGTTCGCATACACTCTTGCTACTGAAAGGTTTGAGGGGTTCGCCTATACTCTTGCTACTGAAAGGTTTGAGGGGTTCGCCTATACTCTTGCTACAGAAATGTTACAGGGGTCCGCCTATACTCTTGCTACAGAAATGTTACAGGGGTCCGCCTATACTCTTGCTACAGAAATGTTACAGGGGTCCGCCTATACTCTTGCTACAGAAATGTTACAGGGGTCCGCCTATACTCTTGCTACAGAAATGTTTCAGGGGTCCGCCTATACACTTGCTATTGAAAAGTTTGAGCGGTTCGCATATACTCTTGCTACTGAAAGGATTGAGGGGTTCGCCTATACTCTTGCTACTGAAAGGTTTGAGGGGTTCGCCTATACTCTTGCTACAGAAATGATTCAGGGATCTGCCTATACTGTGGATGCACAAAGGTTTTCCATAGGGGTATTCAGCTGTCTGGCACAAATACACAAAATGACTTGGGCAGAAGTGTGAGTCGAGGCCGAGGTCCTGGCTGGGGGCCAACTGCGCCAAGTTTGAGCACTGTCATTTCTTCATGTGTAATACTGTCTTTGGATTTCATGGGCTCGCCTATCCTGTGGGTTCACAAAGGTTTCCCAGCGCGGTGTTCAGCTATCTGACACATACATCGAATAAATTGTGGGGGCACACATGGATTTCCCATAGCTATGTAACTCACTGCACATTGGGTCAACCAGGTGGAGGCTGGGACCGAGCCTGGCCCTGGGCCTGCTCACATGCTTCCCACACAGAGTATTGTGGGTCCTACATCAGTCATAGTTTCTTGGGCTTCTTGGGCCACCGCCTCCTCCTGCTTGGGGATCAGGGCTGGTCAACATGTATTTTCTCTCGTGTTACCACAGTTATCGGGGACACTGGTTTTGACCAATCAAAAGAAGCATAACTGAATTAAGGATACGTTCACAGCTGTACTAGCATCCAAGTCCGCTTCATGCCCACGATTGCTGAGGGTG
Organism: Eleutherodactylus coqui; assembly: GCF_035609145.1. Lineage (NCBI taxonomy): Eukaryota > Metazoa > Chordata > Amphibia > Anura > Eleutherodactylidae > Eleutherodactylus > Eleutherodactylus coqui. Next base: position 12,539,050 of record NC_089841.1, on the reverse strand, counting down.
TAGAGAAGAGGCCGAGGTCCTAGTGGGGGGGGGGGGCATTTGTGCCAGGTTTGGCCTGTGGAACTTCTTCATGGTTCATCCAGTCTCTGTAGCGATGAAAGCAAGCGTAACTGATTTAATGAGACGTTCACAGCAGTACTAGCATCTGAGTCCGCTTTATGCCCACGACTGCTGTGTGTGTGGGCAGAGGTCCAGGGGGGGCGGGTGGATGGCAACTGCGCCAGGTTTGGCCTGTGGAACTTGTTCGTGGTTCATCCTGTCTTTGGAGCGATGAAAGCAACCGCGAGTGACTGCATATTGGGTCAACCTGGCTTTAGGCCCGCTCACGTGCTTCCCACACAGAGTATTGCGGGTCCTACCTCAGTCACGGTTTCTCGGGCTTTTTATGCCACCTCCTCCTCCTGCTTGGGGTCTGGGGATCAGCGCTGGTCAACATGTATTTGCTCTCGTGTTACCACAGTTATCTGAGACACTGGTTTGGACCAATCAAAAGAAGCATAACTGATTTAAGGAGACGTTCACAGCTGTACTAGCATCCGAGTCCGCTTCATGCCCACGATCGCTGAGGGTGTGGGCAGAGGCCGAGGTCCTGGGCAAGGTGAAACTCTGCCATGTGTGGGCACTCTGATTTCTTCATATTTCGTACTGTTCCTGGGTTGCAGGAGCTCGCCTATGCTGTGGGTGCGCAAAGATTTCCCATTGCGGTGTTTTAGCCATGGGGCACAAATAAACTGAATGACTTGGGTAGTGCGCAGAGTGCAGATGGCTTTCCCAAGGCATTGTTCAGCTATCTGACACATACACTGGATAAATTGTGTGGGCACACATGGATTTCCCATAGCTACGTAACTCACGGCACATTGGGTCAACCAGGTGGAGGCTGGGACCGAGCCTGGCCCTGGGCCTGCTCATGTGCTTCCCACACAGAGTATTGCGGGTCCTACCACGGTCATGGTTTGTCTGGCTTCTTATGCCACCTCCACTCCTGCTAGGGGTCTGGGGATCAGTGCTGGTCGACATGTATTTTCTCTCGTGTTACCACAGTTATCTGTAACACTGGTTTGGACCAATCAAAAGAAGCGTAACTGATTTAAGGAGACGTTCACAGCAGTACTAGTATCAGAGTCTGCTTTAAGCCCACTATTGCTGAGGGTGTAGGGCAGAGGTCGAGGTCATGGGGGGGCGGGGTGGGTGGCAACTGCGCCAGGTTTGGCCCGTGGAACTTCTTTGTGGTTCATCCCATCTTTGGAGCAATGAAAGCAACTGCAAGTGACGGCCCATTGGGTCAACCAGGTGGAGGCTGGGACCGAGCCTGACAATGGGCCCGCTCATGTGCTTCCCACACAGAGTATTGCGGGCCCTACCTCGGTCACGGTTTCTTGGGCTTATTATGCCACCTCCTCCTGCTCCTTGGGATCTGGGGAATAGCGCTGGTCGGCATGTATTATCTCTCGTGTTTCGTGTTACCACAGTTATCCGAGATACTGGATTGGAGCGTTCACAGGAAGCGTAACTGATTTAATGAGACTTTCACTGTATACCTGTGGTGGTTACTTTTACGACACATCCTGCTTCAAACCAATCTTTGGTGTTAGTATGCATTGCGGAGATGTGTAAAAGTACAGGCATCTGAGTCCCCTTCGTGCCCACGTTAGCGGCTCCTGCCAATTTTGTGACGGAGGTGGCACGGGATTGGAATTATGATTGGACGTCAATTTATCATCAATTCTCATCAACAGTGTGGGCTATCGCCCACACTTTCAAGGAGGGTAGCTGCCAGACACTGCAAACCCTCTGCTGTGTGCGGCTCCGGATTCTCCTCATCCAAGACACACTTATAAATAGACATGAGGGTGGTGTGGCTATCAAGTGAGCGTTTGGCATTAGGGCAGCTGAGCGCTGCGCGGGGAAAAATTTGAGTATGCTGTGGACGCTGGCTCATGTGGATGATTGGACAGCAATGCCAGCATGTAACCCAGGAGAAGAGGCAGCAGTGTCACCCGCAGGTTGTGATTGGCCTTGGTTGCAGCTAGTGTGGTGCTTGGCTAAGATGTGCCAGCGCGTGTGCCTTGCTGCCTATGGTTTGTCCCAAATAAATTGTTAGGAGAGTGACTGCCAGGATCTTGCCCCCTATTTGGCTTAATAGTGCAACCTGGAAGCCTCAGATGCATCCATGCATGCTGTCCCTGCCGTTCCCTATCCGTTTCTGTGGTGTTTCCAAGACTTTGTGAGGTTTTCCAGTGTTTCACAAATCCTCCCCTATGCGGGGCATCGGTCAGCTTGAAAAATACTCAAGTCGCCCATTGACTTCAATGGGGTTCATTACTCAAAACGAGCTCTCGAGTATTATGAAGAGCTCGACTCAAGTACTGAGCACCCGAGCATTTTGGTACTCGCTCATTTCTATTGCTAAACAAACAAATTGAAAATATTCTTCCAGATTGGCAGACATTGATCTTTTTCATTGTAGCCTTGAAACAAACCATTGCCCATTCTTAGCAAAACACATCTCTAGAGTTCACTGAGGAGAAACCCTGAATTAACTGCTATCTAATTAATTACAAATGAACTTCAATAAATATAACTAGTTGTTTATAATACCATCAAATAGCCTAGAACATCTTACAGTAATCGACTCCACCGGAGAAGGTTCCCCCCCTTACCTTCCCCCTCCAATCCCATAGCATTTCCCCATGATTCGGCCCTGGCCAGGCCATTACTCTACATTACTTACAGCCTTATAATGAAGAAGCTTGTAGCACATTGTTAGGTTCTCACTATCTGGGAAATCACCAGTTATATCCTTCTGTTATATGTCCTTGCAATTCTGTAATGTAACTAATTTACAAACTGCTTCATCTTTTACTTGTTAAACTTTACTGTAAACTTCAAAGCACAAATAAAAAATACAGCATAGTAACAAAATATGTGAGGCCAAAAAAGCCCCCTGTCCATCCAGTTCAGCCAAACCCCAATGGGGTAAAAGCCAATGTTACCCATCTAAGGAATAATAATCTGGAATATTCCCCGGATCACCGACCCTTCTGAAGCAATTACTGATAAACAATAGGAAAAACTAAACAAGTAAGTGAATCGGCCAATGAGTACCTCATGCTGCTTATCTGGGGCTTTTCCTACAGACAAGTAGATCTTGAGGGGTGAGACCTTTATGTTGAGCATGGTGTCCACGGATCAGATATCGGACTGGACATCTCTAACGGTTCTGGAAGCTCTGGTGGAATTAGTGACACTCCTGCTGGCTAAAACTACACCAATAGGTCACTTAGGAGGCCCAGTGATACAGGGGAAAGTTATGGAAGCTCGTTTGTTCGGAGATCACATCTTCTCTGCTGTATTTAGTGGTTACTACTCACCTGGGTGGTTACCTGTAGGAATCTCCTCTTCACACCGCTGATCGCCCCTCACATTTATCTCTGTAGTATTAATATTGGTCAGATCTTCATCCTGATACAAAAGCAGGGAGACAAATATTATAAAAGTCAGCAGCCGGTTGGAGAAGTCATGTGGAATGTTTTATGACATAATGATCTGACAGGAGTAGTTATCTAAGCCACATAGCTGCAGGTCTAGAAGCCGGACATAGATATTACATGGCGGCTCAATGACCCCTCAGGAACCTCATACATGTATATCTGGCATGGCTAGACACGCTGCAGGTTGTCTCAGTGGAGGAGATCAGCGTCTACCAGACACATTCGCTGCTTGTCTCCGGGGATATAAAGGAGCAGATAGATATAAATCCAACCTCTTGGCTCCTTATTCCCACCAGCAGTCTCCACCGCCAGAACACTGGGAGAAGATCCAGACAAGATGTAATGTCTCTGGTCAGCGGTAATCCTGCCATCTCCACCGGCCTCATCACACAAGGAGAAGACATCTAATAAGACTGAAGACAAGAGCTTCACAGCCTTCTACAGATCAGAGGGACATCTCCATCTACCTGATGGTCCTGTGGAAGAAGAGGACGGGGACATCTCTCTGGGGTTCTTCTCTTACTGGATGGAACTGCAGGAAACACAGACGGACAATGAAGTCATTCTTTATATACAGATAATACAGTCCCCGTGGATTTAGTCCTGTCTATTACCTGGTGATGGGAGCGGCTGGCGGGTCTCCATCATGGCCTCCTTGTACAGATCCTTGTGTCCTTCTAAATACTCCCACTCCTCCATGGAGAAATAGACAGCGACATCCTGACACCTTATAGGAACCTGACAACACAATATACAGTCATCACCCAGAAGCCTCCAGTGCTGTTACTGTATAATGTCACAGCATCCCCTGCAGCATCACCTCTCCAGTGAGCAGCTCTATCATCTTGTTGGTGAGTTCTAGAATCTTCCGTACATTGATGTCCTCATGTATCAGGGGGTGAGGTTGGGGCCCCGTCATTGGGCTCAGAGGTCTTCCCCATCCATCACACACAGGAGCCCGACAGCCATCACTAGAGGTCTTCTTCACTACTGTGTAATCCTGTATATGGGGAGACATTAATAAACATCACTGCAGACATTTCCAGAGTCCAATTGTTGTACTCTGCGGTGGGCCAGCTCAGCGCCCTGAGGCCTGCAGAAATTTTGGTGCCAATAACGGGCTAGTCTCTAGTTTGGAGGTACTAATTTAGTACAATGCTACAATGTCAGTCGGGCAGGGTATCATGGTAACAAATCAGTTCATGACGCCAGCCCTTATACCGATCCCCAACCGGCTCCAGGCAAAAATTAATTAAAATGTGAAGAATAAAATAAAAATTGGGGACAGTCCTTTCCCCTGAATAATGGTATTAGTGTGGAACGGTACTGGTGCATCTCGTGTCCACCTGAAGAATGGGTGGGGACATGGGTTGGCTGGGATGAGATATAGGGGAGGGTCGGGTGATGTCCACAACAGCAGATTGGCTGATGCTGGGCTGCCATCTCTGCTGTTAGCGCCTGTCTTACTGTCCCAGCACCAGCCTTCAGTCAGTGATTCTGGCCCCAATGGCAGTCTCCCCGCGGCGGGCTGCAATGTGCACTACCGAGGCTGCTGTCATTCTCCCCTCCCATCTGCGCTTGTGGACCCATTGGCAGTTACCCCCCTTGCGGGCTGCAAGGTCCACTCCTGACCTCACTGTCATTTGCCACAGCGGTCTTCCATCATATCCCCTGTTGGGTCCAGTCACTAATCCCGGTGTACTTGGATCATTTCCCCTCCTGTCTCCTGTCACTCACCCCGTTGCTCACCCATGTCCCCTCCTGCTCCATCAGTATCCCCGCCAGCCTCTGCTGCAATCTGTGCTTCAGTCTTCCTCCTGCTCCACAGAAGCCGCTACCAATCCTACCATTACAGCAGCGGCGCTGTCAACTGCAGGGACCTCCAGTAGGCAGTTGTCATTCACGGCCATGGGCCTCTGTTCTCCGCTGGAATACGGTGTCAAACGCAGTTTTCTGCCGAGGTAGCCAATCAGCAGCCGTGGGCGGTCCCTATAACTCCACCTGCACATAGCCATGTCTGCACTCATAGTTCTGGTGGAGAAAAGATGCACCCGTACCGTGTGGTACTTGTAGTGCTGGTGTTACTGTGGCAAGAAGAGATTCCAGGAGGCAGGAATACACAGTAAGCTAAAACAACAGTACATTTCTTTGAGAGCCGTCTACAATATATTAATTCACTACTAATTATTAGGAAATATAGTACCAGTGTTTCTGGTGGTGCAATGCGTTACATGGTACATCCATTACGATTCACAGACATCACACACAGCTCTACTCCGTCCATCTTGACCCCCACACATCACACACTGCTCTACTCCATCCATCCTGACCCCCACACATCACACACAGCTCTACTCCATCCATCCTGACCCCCACACATCACACACAAAGCTCTACTCCATCCATCCTGACCCCCACACATCACACACACAGCTCTACTCCATCCATCCTGACCCCCACACATCACACACACAGCTCTACTCCATCCATCCTGACCCCCACACATCACACACACACAGCTCTACTCCATCCATCCTGACCCCCCCCCACATCACACACAGCTCTACTCCATCCATCCTGACCCCACACATCACACACAGCTCTACTCCGTCCATCCTGATCCCCACACATCACACACACAGCTCTACTGCATCCATCCTGCCCCCCCCCCCCCACACATCACACACACAGCTCTACTCCATCCATCCCGACCCTCACACATCACACACACAGCTCTACTCCATCCATCCTGACCCCCACACATCACACACACAGCTCTACTCCGTCCATCCTGATCCCCACACATCACACACACAGCTCTACTGCATCCATCCTGCCCCCCCCCCCACACATCACACACAGCTCTACTGCATCCATCCTGCCCCCCCCACACATCACACACAGCTCTACTCCGTCCATCCTGATCCCCACACATCACACACACAGCTCTACTGCATCCATCCTGCCCCCCCCACACATCACACACACAGCTCTACTCCATCCATCCCGACCCTCACACATCACACACACAGCTCTACTCCATCCATCCTGACCCCCACACATCACACACACAGCTCTACTCCGTCCATCCTGATCCCCACACATCACACACAGCTCTACTCCATTCATCCTGATCCCCACACATCACACACACAGCTCTACTCCATCCATCCTGACCCCCCCACACATCACACACAGCTCTACTCCATCCATCCCGACCCTCACACATCACACACAGCTCTACTCCATCCATCCTGACCCGCACACATCACACACAGAGCTCTACTCCATCCATCCTGACCCCCACACATCACACACAGCTCTACTCCATCCATCCTGACCCCCACACATCACACACACAGCTCTACTCCATCCATCCTGACCCCCACACATCACACACACAGCTCTACTCCATCCATCCTGACCCCCACACATCACACACACAGCTCTACTCCGTCCATCCTGACCCCCACACACACACACAGCTCTACTCCATCCATCCTGACCCCCACACATCACACACACAGCTCTACTCCATCCATCCCGACCCTCACACATCACACACACAGCTCTACTCCATCCATCCTGACCCCCACACATCACACACACAGCTCTACTCCGTCCATCCTGATCCCCACACATCACACACAGCTCTACTCCATTCATCCTGATCCCCACACATCACACACACAGCTCTACTCCATCCATCCTGACCCCCCCACACATCACACACAGCTCTACTCCATCCATCCCGACCCTCACACATCACACACAGCTCTACTCCATCCATCCTGACCCGCACACATCACACACAGAGCTCTACTCCATCCATCCTGACCCCCACACATCACACACAGCTCTACTCCATCCATCCTGACCCCCACACATCACACACACACAGCTCTACTCCATCCATCCTGACCCCCACACATCACACACAGCTCTACTCCATCCATCCTGACCCCCACACATCACACACACAGCTCTACTCCATCCATCCTGACCCCCACACATCACACACACAGCTCTACTCCATCCATCCTGACCCCCACACATCACACACACAGCTCTACTCCATCCATCCTGACCCCCACACATCACACACAGCTCATCCAGCAGGGATCACCACCAGCACAGCAGAGTCCTGCACACACTGAGCTCCAGCCTGGTCATGTGATCCCTAACTCCTCCCACACATGTGGTCACATGGGCGTGACATCTTCACAGGTCCTGGAAGCACGTGGCTGCTGTCTGGCTCTGCTGGTCTGCGTCCTCCTGTGGGGGGTTGGAGGGTCTCATCTGTCCACGACTATGAGGGGGCGTCTCATCTGTACACGACTATGGGGGGGCGTCCCATCTGTACACAACTATGGGGGGCGTCTCATCTGTATACGACTATGGGGAGGCGTCTCATCTGTACACGACTATGGGGGGGGCGTCTCATCTGTACACGACTATGGGGGGGCGTCTCATCTGTACACGACTATGGGGGGGCGTCTCATCTGTACACGACTATGGGGGGGCGTCTCATCTGTACACGACTATGGGGGGCGTCTCATCTGTACACGACTATGGGGGCGTCTCATCTGTACACGACTATGGGGGGGGGCGTCTCATCTGTACACGACTATGGGGGGCGTCTCATCTGTACACGACTATGGGGGGGCGTCTCATCTGTACACGACTATGGGGGGCGTCTCATCTGTCCACGACTATGGGGGGACATCTCATCTGTACACGACTATGGCCTCCCCTGCACCAGACTCTACCCTCTCCAATCCATCCTGAATGCGGCAGCCAGGCTCATCTTCCTGTCCAGCCGCTACTCGGACGCCTCTGTCCTGTGCCGGTCACTGCACTGGCTGCCCGTTAAATACAGAATTCAATTTAAACTCGCTACCTTCATCCACAAAGCCCTCCACAGTGCTGCGCCCCCCTATATCGCCTCCCTCATCTCAATCCATCACCCAGCCCGGGCTCTCCGCTCTGCTAACGAAACCAGACTAAGCGCCCCTTTAATTTGAACTTCTCATTCCCGCCTCCAAGACTTCTTCAGAGCAGCACCGGTCCTCTGGAACGCACTTCCAAAGGCTACCCGAGCAATCCAGGACTTGCAGACCTTCAGGCGTGCTCTAAAAATGCACCACTTCAGGGAGGCATACCGAATTCCCTAAACAAACCCCTCTGTACTCCGCCTGATAACATGCTCCCTGACCTACTGACTGCAATCCTTGCCAGCCATCATAAACCGCTCCTGCAGTCATACTGTTTCTGCCGTCACACGGCTAAATGTGTGACCATTGTCTATGTGTATAGCATCCCTCACTCTCCACCTCGCCATACCGTGCACACCTCCAGCCCTTTACCTTCTGTATCACCCCATTACTTGTAGTATGTAAGCTCGTTGGAGCAGGACCCGCACCCCTATTGTTTCCATCAATTGATTACTATGTAACCGTGGTTCTGTAATGTTTGTACTTTTGTCTTTCTGTATCCCCCCTGTCTATGTAAGCGCTGCGGAATATGTTGGCGCTATACAAATAAAGTTTATTATTATTACACACATACATTATATATATATATATATATATATACACACATACATTATATATATACACACACACATACATTATATATATATATATATACACATACATTATATACACTACCGTTCAAAAGTTTGGGGTCACATTGAAATGTCCTTATTTTTGAAGGAAAAGCACTGTACTTTTCAATGAAGATAACTTTAAACTAGTCCTAACTTTAAACAAATGCACTCTATACATTGCTAATGTGGTAAATGACTATTCTAGCTGCAAATGTCTGTTTTTTTGTGCAATATCTACAAAGGTGTATAGAGGCCCATTTCCAGCAACTATCACTCCAGTGTTCTAATGGTACAATGTGTTTGCTCATTGGCTCAGAAGGCTAATTGATGATTAGAAAACCCTTGTGCAATCATGTTCACACATCTGAAAACAGTCTAGCTCGTTACAGAAGCTACAAAACTGACCTTCCTGTGAGCAGATTGAGTTTCTGGAGCATCACATTTGTGGGGTCAATTAAACGCTCAAAATGGCCAGAAAAAGAGAACTTTCATCTGAAACTCGACAGTCTATTCTTGTTCTTAGAAATGAAGGCTATTCCATGCGAGAAATTGCTAAGAAATTGAAGATTTCCTACAACGGTGTGTACTACTCCCTTCAGAGGACAGCACAAACAGGCTCTAACCAGAGTAGAAAAAGAAGTGGGAGGCCGCGTTGCACAACTAAGCAAGAAGATAAGCACATTAGAGTCTCTAGTTTGAGAAACAGACGCCTCACAGGTACCCAACTGGCATCTTCATTAAATAGTACCCGCAAAACACCAGTGTCAACATCTACAGGGAAGAGGCGGCTGCGGGATTTTGGGCTTCAGGGCAGAGTGGCAAAGAAAAAGCCATATCTGAGACTGGCCAATAAAAGAAAAAGATTAAGATGGGCAAAAGAACACAGACATTGGACAGGGGAAGACTGGAAAAAAGTGTTGTGGACGGATGAATCCAAGTTTGAGGTGTTTGGATCACAAAGAAGAACGTTTGTGAGACGCAGAACAAATGAAAAGATGCTGGAAGAATGCCTGACGCCATCTGTTAAGCATGGTGGAGGTAATGTGATGGTCTGGGGTTGCTTTGGTGCTGGTAAGGTGGGAGATTTGTACAGGGTAAAAGGGATTCTGAATAAGGAAGGCTATCACTCCATTTTGCAACGCCATGCCATACCCAGTGGACAGCGCTTGATTGGAACCAATTTCATCCTACAACAGGACAATGACCCTAAACACACCTCCAAATTGTGCAAGAACTATTTACAGCAGAAGCAGGCAGCTGGTATTCTATCGGTAATGGAGTGGCCAGCGCAGTCACCAGATCTGAACCCCATAGAGCTGTTGTGGGAGCAGCTTGACCGTATGGTACGCCAGAAGTGTCCATCCAACCAATCCAACTTGTGGGAGATGCTTCTAGAAGCGTGGGGTGCAATTTCACAAGCTTACCTCCACAAATTAACAGCTAGAATGTCAAAGGTGTGCAATGCTGTAATTGCTGCAAAAGGAGGATTCTTTGACGAAAGCAAAGTTTGATGTAAAAACAATGTTATTTCAAATACAAATCATTATTTCTAACCTTGTCAATGTCTTGGCTCTATTTTCTATTCATTTCACAACGCATGGTGGTGAATAAGTGTGACTTTTCATGGAAAAAACAAAATTGTTTGGGTGACCCCAAACTTTTGAACGGTAGTGTATATATATATATATATATATATATATATATATATATATATACACACACACACACACTTTATATATATATATATATATATACACATACATACATACATACACACACACACACACACACACACACACACTAGGGATGAGCGAGCGTACTCGTCCTAGCTTGATGCTCATTCGAGTATTAGGGTACTCGAGATGCTCGTTACTCGAGAAGAGCACCACGCGATGTTCGAGTCACTTTCATTTTCTTCCCTGAGAAATTTGCGCCCTTTTCTGGCCAATAGAAAGACAGGGAAGGCATTACAACTTCCTCCTGTGACATTCCAGCCCTATCCCACCCCCTGCAGTGAGTGGCTGGCGAGATCAGGTGACACCCGAGTATTAAAATCTGCCCCACCCAGGGCTCGCCACAGATGCATGCTGACATAGATCAGGGAAAGTGCTGTCTTGCTGTAGCTGCTATAGGGAGAGCGTTAGGAGTATTTTAGGCTTCAAGAACCCCAACGGTCCTTCTTAGGGCCACATCTGACCGTGTGCAGTACTGTTGAGGCTGCTGTTACCATACAGCGCGGCACGGGGTCCCGCGGTCGGCGCTCGTCGCTCCGGCGTCGGCTCCAGCAGCCTGGAGCCCTGTGTCGAGGTCATCCCAGCAGCTTGGGTTGGCCAGTGGGCGGCGGCGTGGGCGTGCCCGCCCGTAGGGTGCCGCCCGCACTCCTCTGTGCTTCTTATACAGCAGTGGGTGGAGTTGCCTCCTCCCACTCTCCGCCCCTGGGCGGAACCTTGAGGTTAAAAGACTGGCAGTGAACTGAGCTCACGGCCAGTTATTGGTTCTGCATGCACCTAGCCTGTCTGTCTGCGGTTCTCCTCAGCCAGTCCCTAGTTGTCGGTCAGCTCCCTCTGGTCCCCTATTACTCAGTCTGTTTTTGTTGGTTCTGTTTGCCTCTAATCTAGTCTGGCCCAGTCAGCACTAGTTGCTATCCAGCACCCTGCCAGTTTGCCTGTGAGTCCCATCTCCAGCCTTGTAAGTTTTGTTGGTCTGATTCATCTGCCTCCTCTGTCGGCACTCTGTTCCCCCCATTAGGTAGTTTCCTGCTTGTCAGCCACCAGGGCAGGGACCGCCGTCCAGTTGTCCGCCTGGGGTTAGCCAGGGCCGAGGCAAGTAGGCAGGGACAGTGAGGTGCGGGAAGATCAGGGCATCCCACTTGGCGCTCGGGGGGCAGAGTGCCGTAACAGCTGCTTTTAGCAGTGTTGCACTTTTTTTTTTTGTATATCGGGCGTGCAGACCATAGCGTCCTCAGTCTGCAGTCATTTTACAGAGTATAGGGGCAGTACTGGTGAGGCAGGGACAGTGGTACATGGAAAGAGATATACTGTCTATATAGGCAGTGGGCTTTTTCAAAAAAATTGGGGAAAAATACTATATTTGGGCTGCCTGTGACCGTCTTCAGGTTACTGCGTGTCTGCTGGGGGTAGTAGTCACTAATTAATACCCAGCTAAGCGTTACAGCAGGCTTGCGCATACTTGTTTCCTGGCTCTGCTGTCTCCGTTACATGATCGCCGTCATCCCGCCAGAGGGAAACAGTATACATATATACGCTGCATACGGTGTCTGTCTGCTTTTTCATCTCACCATTTTAAAAAATTGTAGCAAAATACTTAAGGCCTACCACTGCCCTTTGGCCACTTGACTGGTTCTGCGCTGTGAATTACAGTAGCTCAGTCATACGCACCTAGGTCTCACTACAGGCTTGCGCATAATTGTTTCCTGGCTCTGCTGTGCGCTCCGTAAGCGAAGTCAGCCTCCAACCACAGGCCAATAAGCGGCACATTTAATTACAGCGTTCTGTTTCTGCTCTACTCGTAATACACCATGCTGAGGGGTAGGGGTAGGCCTAGAGGACGTGGACGCGGGCAAGGACGCAGAGGCCCAAGTCAGGGTGTGGGCACAGGCCGAGCTCCTGGTCCAGGTGTATCGCAGCCGACTGCTGCGGGATTAGGAGAGAGGCACGTTTCTGGTATCCCCAGATTCATCTCACAATTAATGGGTCCACACGGTAGACCTTTATTAGAAACTGAGCAGTGTGAGCCGGTCCTGTCGTGGATGGCAGAAAGTGCATCCAGCAATCTATCGACCACCCAGTCTTCTACGCCGTCCACTGCTGCAACTCTGAATCCTCTGGCTGCTGCTCCTCCTTCCTCCCAGCCTCCTCACTCCATTACAATGACACATTCTGAGGAGCAGGCAGACTCCCAGGAACTGTTCTCGGGCCCCTGCCCAGAATAGACAGCAATGGTTCCTCTCCCACCGGAGGAGTTTGTCGTGACCGATGCCCAACCTTTGGAAAGTTCCCGGGGTCCGGGGGATGAGGCTGGGGACTTCCGGCAACTGTCTCAAGAGCTTTCAGTGGGTGAGGAGGACGATGACGATGAGACACAGTTGTCTATCAGTGAGGTAGTAGTAAGGGCAGTAAGTCCGAGGGAGGAGTGCACAGAGGATTCGGAGGAAGAGCAGCTGGACGATGAGGGGACTGACCCCACCTGGTTTGCTAAGCCTACTGAGGACAGGTCTTCAGAGGGGGAGGCAAGTGCAGCAGCAGGGCAGGTTGGAAGAGGCAGTGCGGTGGCCAGGGGTAGAGGCAGGGCCAGACCGAATAATCCACCAACTGTTTCCCAAAGCGCCCGCTCGCGCCATGCCCCCTGCAGAAGCCGAGGTGCTCAAAGGTGTGGCAGTTTTTCACTGAGAGCGCAGACGACCGACGAACTGTGGTGTGCAAGGTTTGTCGCAACAAAATCAGCCGGGGAGCCACCACCACCAGCCTCACCACCACCAGCATGCGCATGCATATGATGGCCAAGCACCCCACAAGGTGGGACGAAGGCTGTTCACCGCCTCCGGTTTGCACCACTGCCTCTCCCCCTGTGCCCCAACCTGCCACTGAGATCCAACCCCCCTCTCAGGACACAGGCACGACCATCTCCCAGCCTGCACCCACACCCTCACCTCCGCTGTCCTCGGCCCCATCCAGCAATGTCTCTCAGCGCAGCGTCCAGCCATCGCTAGCACAACTGTTTGAGCGCAAGCGCAAGTACGCCGCCACGCACCCGCACGCTCAAGCGTTAAACGTGCACATAGCCAAATTGATCAGCCTGGAGATGCTGTCGTATAGGCTTGTGGAAATGGAGGCTTTCAAAAACATAATGGCGGCGGCAGCCCCGCGCTACTCGGTTCCCAGTCGCCACTACTTTTCCCGATGTGCCGTCCCAGCCCTGCACGACCACGTCTGCCGCAACATTGTACGCGCCATCACCAACACGGTTACTGCCAAGGTCCACTTAACAACGGACACGTGGACAAGCACAGGCGGGCAGGGCCACTATATCTCCCTGACAGCACATTGGGTGAATTTAGTGGAGGCTGGGACCGAGTCAGAGCCTGGGACCGCTCACGTCCTACCCACCCCCAGAATTGCTGGCCCCAGATCGGTGCTGGTATCTGCGGCGGTGTATGCTTCCTTCACTAAACCACCCTCCTCCTCCTACGCAACCTCTGTCTCGCAATCAAGATGTGTCAGCAGCAGCACGTCGCCAGCAGTCGGTGTCGCGCGGCGTGGCAGCACAGCGTTGGGCAAGCGTCAGCAGGCCGTGCTGAAACTACTCAGCTTAGAAGAGAAGAGGCACACGGCCCACGAACTGCTGCAGGGTCTGACAGAGCAGACCGACCGCTGGCTTGCGCCGCTGAGCCTCCAACCGGGCATGGTCGTGTGTGACAACGACCGCAACCTGGTGGCGGCTCTGCAGCTCGGCAGTCTCACGCACGTGCCATGCCTGGCCCACGTCTTTAATTTGGTGGTTCAGCGGTTTCTGCAAAGCTACCCACGCTTGTTAGACCTGCTCGGAAAGGTGCGGCGGCTCAGCGCACATTTCCGCAAGTCCAACACGGACGCTGCCACCCTGCGGACCCTGCAAAATCGGTTTAATCTGCCAGTGCACCGACTGCTGTGCGACGTGCCCACACGGTGGAACTCTACGCTCCACATGTTGGCCAGGCTCTATGAGCAGCGTAGAGCTATAGTGGAATACCAACTCCAACATGGGCGGCGTAGTGCGAGTCAGCCTCCTCAATTCTTTACAGAAGAGTGGGCCTGGTTGGCAGACATCTGCCAGCTCCTTGGAAACTTTGAGGAGTCTAACCAGATGGTGAGCGGCGATGCTGCAATCATTAGCGTCACCATTCCTCTGCTATGCCTTTTGAGAAGTTCCCTGCAAAGCATAAAGGCAAACGCTTTGCGCTTGGAAATGGAGGCGGGGGAAGACAGTATGTCGCTGGATAGTCAGAGCACCCTCATGTCTATATCTCAGCGCGTTGAGGAGGAGGGGGAGGAGCATGAGGAGGAGGGGGAAGAGACAGCTTGGCCCACTGCTGAGGGTACCCATGCTGCTTGCCTGTCATCCTTTCAGCGTGTATGGCCTGAGGAGGAGGAGGATCCTGAAAATGATCTTTCTAGTGAGGACAACCATGTGTTGCGTACAGGTACCCTGGCACACATGGCTGACTTCATGTTAGGATGCCTTTCTCGTGACCCTCGCGTTACACGCATTCTGGCCACTACGGATTACTGGGTGTACACACTGCTCGACCCACGGTATAAGGAGAACCTTTCCACTCTCATACCCAAAGAGGAAAGGGGTTTGAGAGTGATGCTATACCACAGGACCCTGGCGGACAAACTGATGGTAAAATTCCCATCCGACAGCGCTAGTGGCAGAAGGCGCAGTTCCGAGGGCCAGGTAGCAGGGGAGGCGCGGAGATCAGGCAGCATGTACAGCGCAGGCAGGGGAACACTCTCCAAGGCCTTTGCCAGCTTTATGGCTCCCCAGCAAGACTGTGTCACCGCTCCCCAGTCAAGGCTGAGTCGGCGGGAGCACTGTAAAAGGATGGTGAGGGAGTACGTAGCCGATCGCACGACCGTCCTCCGTGACGCCTCTGCTCCCTACAACTACTGGGTGTCGAAGCTGGACACGTGGCCTGAACTCGCGCTGTATGCCCTGGAGGTGCTTGCTTGTCCTGCGGCTAGCGTCTTGTCAGAGAGGGTGTTTAGTGCGGCTGGGGGAATCATCACGGATAAGCGTACCTGCCTGTCAACTGACAGTGCCGACAGGCTTACACTCATAAAGATGAACAAAGCCTGGATTTCCCCAGACTTCTCTTCTCCACCAGCGGACAGCAGCGATACCTAAGCAATACGTAGGCTGCACCCGCGGATGGAAGCATCGTTCTCTATCACCATAAAAAATGGGGACCTTTTAGCTTCATCAATCTGTGTATTATATTCATCCTCCTCCTCCTGAAACCTCACGTAATTTTTCTTAGGCCCACAAGGCTCAGTCATATTACTTTTGTAAACAATGTTAATACGTTTCAATTCTCATTAAAGCGTTGAAACTTGCACCTGAGCCAATTTTTATTTTAACTGGGCTGCCTCCAGGCCTAGTTACAAATAAAGCCACAGTAACCAAAGCGATTAATGGGTTTCACCTGCCCTCTTGGCTGGGCATGAGCAATTTTTCTGAGGTACATTAGTACTGTTGGTACACCAATTTTTTTGGACCCTCGCCTACAGTGTAATCCTAGTAATTTTTATGGGTTGGCCTACACTTTTGCTACAAAGTGTCCCTGCGCAGCCTTCAGCTGCCCTCATGCCACACGCTGGCCTCATAGCCACACCACCCTCATGTCTATTTATAAGTGCGTCTGCCATGAGGAGGAACCGCAGGCACACACTGCAGAGGGTTGGCAGGGGCAGGCAGCGACCCTCTTTAAAAGGGGCGGGGCGATAGCCCACAATGCTGTACAGAAGCAATGAGAAATCCAATCCTGTGCCATCTCCGTCAGGAGCTGCAAACGTGGGCATAGCAATGGGGAATCCATGTGCCGCACAGTATTCATTCTGTCAAGGTGTCGCATAGCTCAATCCACACTGCAAGGGGAAAACCGTCTGCGCTCTGCCCCCTACCCAAGTCAGTCAGTGTCTTTGTGCCAGACAGGTCAAACACCGCGATGGGAGCTAAGTTTGCACCAACAGCATAGGTGGGTCCTAGGAAACCCAAGACATGAACCAAAAATTGATCTGAGCGGCCAAACATGGCAGACTTGCCCCGTGCCCACGGCATAGGCCTCGGCCCACAGATTCAGCAATCCTAGGCTGGAAGCGGACTTTCACTGCACCCAGGACATAGGCCTCTGCACAAACCCTTAGCAATCGCGTGCCTACAGCGGACTCCAATGCTAGCGTAGCTGTGCACGTCTCATTAGCGCTGTATTGCTCCTGTAGTTTGTCCCAATGCAGTGCCCCGGATAGTAGAGCTAACATTAGATTAAATACAGGTGGGCTTCGACCCACACTGCATGCCCCAGTCAGATCGGGGTTTTTTATAAATAGTCACAGGCAGGTACAACTCCGCAATGGGAATCCACCGGCGGTACATAAACAAATCCCATTGCAGTGCCCAGCACAGCTGAGGTAACGTCAGATTAAATGCAGGTGGGTTTCGGCCCACGCTGCATGCCCCAGTCTGACCGGGCTTTTTAATACATAGACACAGGCAGGTACAACTCCCTAATGTGAAGTCCGTGTGGACCCAAAGCATGGGTGGCTCCCTGGAACACCGGCGGTACATAAACAAATCCCATTGTAGTGCCCAGCACAGCTGAGATAACGTCAGATTAAATGCAGGTGGGCTTCGGCCCACACTGCATGCCCCAGTCTGACCGAGGTTTTTAATGCATAGACACTGGCAGGTACAAATCCGTAATGTGAAGTCCCTGTGGACCCACAGCATGGGTGGCTCCCTGGAACCCATCGGCGGTACATAAATGTATCCCATTGCAGTGCCCTGCTCAGCAGAGCTAACGTCAGATACAATACAGGTGGGCTTCGGCCCACAGTGCATGCCCCAGTCAGACTGGTAATATGTACCTTAACAGTAACCGCGTTGGTGGGAATGTGGTGGCGACTGCGGACCTAGTAGCGTGGTTTTATTTAGTTGGTTTTCGGAATGTGGCCAGGATTAAGTGGGCCGTGGCAGGGGGATGGTGGGGGGGTCTCTCTTGTTGTGTCGTTAAAGGTGAAATTCTTGGACTGCCACCAGACGGACCAATGCAAAGGTATTTGCCAAGAATGTTTTCATTGTTGGAGGAGGAGGGGGATGTTTTTGAGGCACTGCGTGTCCTCTCCACGTGTCCGTGGTTATATGCACCTTAACAGTAACCGCGTTGGTGGGAAATGGCCTCGCCGCCATCATGTCTTTGGGAAGCCTCCGTTTCCACACCCCAGTGACATAGCATTAGCAGCGGTATAGGCAGAGCCCAGAATTAGTAACATTTCAGCGGTAGCATTAGGTACAGGCCCCAGTAACATATCACTAGCAGCATTATAGGGGTAGCACAGTATTAGTTCCATTTCAGTAGTAGTAGCAGTCCAGACAGGCCGCGGTAACAATTCCGAAGCAGCAGTATAGGGGGAGCACAGTCTTAGTTCCATTTCAGTAATAGTAGCACTCAAGACAGGCCCCAGTAACAATTCCGAAGCAGCAGTATAGGGGGAGCACAGTCTTAGTTCCATTTCAGTAATAGTAGCACTCAAGACAGGCCCCAGTAACAATTCCGAAGCAGCAGTATAGGGGGAGCACAGTCTTAGTTCCATTTCAGTAATAGTAGCACTCAAGACAGGCCCCAGTAACAATTCCAAAGTAGCAGTATAGGGGGAGCACAGCCTTAGTTCCATTTCAGTAGTAGTAGCAGTCAAGACAGGCCACAGTAACATTCCCGCTGCAGCAGTTTAGGGGGAGCGCAGTCTTAGTTCCATTTCAGTAATAGTAGCACTCAAGACAGGCCCCAGTAACAATTCCGAAGCAGCAGTATAGGGGGAGCACAGTCTTAGTTCCATTTCAGTAATAGTAGCAGTCTAGACAGGCCCCAGTAACAATTCCGAAGCAGCAGTATAGGGGGAGCACAGTCTTAGTTCCATTTCAGTAATAGTAGCACTCAAGACAGGCCCCAGTAACAATTCCGAAGCAGCAGTATAGGAGGAGCGCAGTCTTAGTTCCATTTCAGTAATAGTAGCGCTCAAGACAGGCCCCAGTAACATTCCCGTTGCAGCAGTTTAGGGAGATAACAGTCTCTTTCACATTTCAGTAGTTGCAGTATAGACAAGGCCACAGTTACATTTATGTAGCAAAAGTGTAGGCCAACCCCACACACCTTGCTGTACCATGAGTACAGGCGAAGCCCATAAAAATTACTAGGATTACACTGTAGGCGAGGGCCCAAAAAAATTGGTGTACCAACAGTACTAATGTACCTCAGAAAAATTGCCCATGCCCAACCAAGAGGGCAGGTGAAACCCATTAATCGCTTTGGTTACTGTGGCTTTATTTGTAACTAGGCCTGGAGGCAGCCCAGTTAAAATAAAAATTTGGTTCAGGTGCAAGTTTCAACGCTTTAATGAGAATTGAAATGTATAAACATTGTTTACAAAAGTAATATGACTGAGCCTTGTGGGCCTAAGAAAAATTGCCCGTTCGGCGTGATTACGTGAGGTTTCAGGAGGAGGAGCAGGAGGAGGAGGATGAATATAATACACAAATTGATGTAGCTAAAAGGTCCCCGTTTTTTATGGTGATAGAGAACGATGCTTCCATCCGCGGGTGCAGCCTACGTATTGTTTAGGTACCGCTGCTGTCCGCTGGTGAAGAGAAGTCTGGGGAAATCCAGGCTTTGTTCATCTTTATGAGTGTAAGCCTGTCGGCACTGTCAGTTGACAGGCGGGTACGCTTATCCGTGATGATTCCCCCAGCTGCACTAAACACCCTCTCTGACAAGACGCTAGTCGCAGGACAAGCAAGCACCTCCAGGGCATACAGCGCGAGTTCAGGCCACGTGTCCAGCTTCGACACCCAGTAGTTGTAGGGAGCAGAGGCGTCACGGAGGACGGTCGTGCGATCGGCTACGTACTCCCTCACCATCCTTTTACAGTGCTCCCGCCGACTCAGCCTTGACTGGGGAGTGGTGACACAGTCTTGCTGGGGAGCCATAAAGCTGGCAAAGGCCTTGGAGAGTGTTCCCCTGCCTGCGCTGTACATGCTGCCTGATCTCCGCGCCTCCCCTGCTACCTGGCCCTCGGAACTGCGTCTTCTGCCACTAGCGCTGTCGGATGGGAATTTTACCATCAGTTTGTCCGCCAGGGTCCTGTGGTATAGCATCACTCTCGAACCCCTTTCCTCTTCGGGTATGAGAGTAGAAAGGTTCTCCTTATACCGTGGGTCGAGCAGTGTGTACACCCAGTAATCCGTAGTGGCCAGAATGCGTGTAACGCGAGGGTCACGAGAAAGGCATCCTAACATGAAGTCAGCCATGTGTGCCAGGGTACCTGTACGCAACACATGGCTGTCCTCACTAGGAAGATCACTTTCAGGATCCTCCTCCTCCTCCTCCTCAGGCCATACACGCTGAAAGGATGACAGGCAAGCAGCATGGGTACCCTCAGCAGTGGGCCAAGCTGTCTCTTCCCCCTCCTCCTCATGCTCCTCCACCTCCTCCTCAAAGCGCTGAGATATAGACATGAGGGTGCTCTGACTATCCAGCGACATACTGTCTTCCCCCGCCTCCATGTCCGAGCGCAAAGCATTTGCCTTTATGCTTTGCAGGGAACTTCTCAAGAGGCATAGCAGAGGAATGGTGACGCTAATGATTGCAGCATCGCCGCTCACCATCTGGGTAGACTCCTCAAAGTTTCCAAGGACCTGGCAGATGTCTGCCAACCAGGCCCACTCTTCTGTAAAGAATTGAGGAGGCTGACTCCCACTACGCCGCCCATGTTGGAGTTGATATTCCAGTATAGCTCTACGCTGCTCATAGAGCCTGGCCAACATGTGGAGCGTAGAGTTCCACCGTGTGCGCACGTCGCACAGCAGTCGGTGCACTGGCAGATTAAACAGATGTTGCAGGGTCCGCAGGGTGGCAGCGTCCATGTTGGACTTGCGGAAATGTGCGCTGAGTTGGCGCACCTTTCCGAGCAGGTCTAACAAGCGTGGGTAGCTTTTCAGAAACCGCTGAACCACCAAATTAAAGACGTGGGCCAGGCATGGCATGTGCGTGAGTCTGCCGAGCTGCAGAGCCGCCACCAGGTTACGGCCGTTGTCACACACGACCATGCCCGGTTGGAGGCTCAGCGGCAAAAGCCAGCGGTCGGTCTGCTCTGTCAGACCCTGCAGCAGTTCGTGGGCCGTGTGCCTCTTCTCTCCTAAGCTGAGTAGTTTCAGCACGGCCTGCTGACGCTTGCCCACCGCTGTGCTGCCATGCTGCGCGACACCGACTGCTGGCGACGTGCTGCTGCTGACACATCTTGATTGCGAGACAGAGGTTGCGTAGGAGAAGGAGAAGGAAGAGGAGGAGGGTGGTTTAGTGGAGGAAGCATACACCGCCGCAGGTACCAGCACCGATATGGGGCCAGCAATTCTGGGGGTGGGTAGGACGTGAGCGGTCCCAGGCTCTGACTCGGTCCCAGCCTCCACTAAATTCACCCAATGTGCTGTCAGGGAGATATAGTGGCCCTGCCCGCCTGTGCTTGTCCACGTGTCCGTTGTTAAGTGGACCTTGGCAGTAACCGTGTTGGTGAGGGCGCGTACAATGTTGCGGGAGACGTGGTCGTGCAGGGCTGGAACGGCACATCGGGAAAAGTAGTGGCGACTGGGAACCGAGTAGCGCAGGGCCGCTGCCGCCATCATGTTTTTGAAAGCCTCCGTTTCCACAAGCCTATACGGCAGCATCTCCAGGCTGATCAATTTGGCTATGTGCACGTTTAACGCTTGAGCGTGCAGGTGCGTGGCGGCGTACTTGCGCTCAAACAGTTGCGCTAGCGACGGCTGGACGTTGCGCTGAGAGACATTGCTGGATGGGGCCGAGGACAGCGGAGGTGAGGGTGTGGGTGCAGGCCGGGAGACGGTCGTGCCTGTGTCCTGAGAGGGGGGTTGGATCTCAGTGCAGGTTGGGGCACAGGGGGAGAGGCAGTGGTGCAAACCGGAGGCGGTGAACGGCCTTCGTCCCACCTTGTGGGGTGCTTGGCCATCATATGCATGCGCATGCTGGTGGTGGTGGTGGCTCCCCGGCTGATCTTGGCGGGACAAACCTTGCACACCACAGTTCGTCGGTCGTCTGCACTCTCAGTCAAAAACTGCCACACCTTTGAGCACCTCGGCCTCTGCAGGGTGGCATGGCACGAGGGGGCGCTTTGGGAAACAGTTGGTGGATTATTCGGTCTGGCCCTGCCTCTACCCCTGGCCACGGCACTGCCTCTTCCAACCTGCCCTGCTGCTGCACTTGCCTCCCCCTCTGAAGACCTGTCCTCAGTAGGCTTAGCAAACCAGGTGGGGTCAGTTCCCTCATCGTCCAGCTGCTCTTCCTCCGAATCCTCTGTGCGCTCCTCCCTCGGACTTACTGCCCTTACTACTACCTCACTGATAGACAACTGTGTCTCATCGTCATCGTCCTCCTCACCCACTGAAAGCTCTTGAGACAGTTGCCGGAAGTCCCCAGCCTCATCCCCCGGACCCCGGGAACTTTCCAAAGGTTGGGCATCGGTCACGACAAACTCCTCCGGTGGGAGAGGAACCATTGCTGCCCATTCTGGGCAGGGGCCCAAGAACAGTTCCTGGGAGTCTGCCTGCTCCTCAGAATGTGTCATTTTAATGGAGTGAGGAGGCTGGGAGGAAGGAGGAGCAGCAGCCAGAGGATTCAGAGTTGCAGCAGTGGACGGCGTAGAAGACTGGGTGGTCGATAGATTGCTGGATGCACTTTCTGCCATCCACGACAGGACCGGCTCACACTGCTCAGTTTCTAATAAAGGTCTACCGTGTGGACCCATTAATTGTGAGATGAATCTGGGGACACCAGAAACGTGCCTCTCTCCTAATCCCGCAGCAGTCGGCTGCGATACACCTGGACCAGGAGCTCGGCCTGTGCCCACACCCTGACTTGGGCCTCCGCGTCCTTGCCCGCGTCCACGTCCTCTAGGCCTACCCCTACCTCTCAGCATGGTGTATTACGAGTAGAGCAGAAACAGAACGCTGTAATTAAATGTGCCGCTTATTGGCCTGTGGTTGGAGGCTGACTTCGCTTACGGAGCGCACAGCAGAGCCAGGAAACAATTATGCGCAAGCCTGTAGTGAGACCTAGGTGCGTATGACTGAGCTACTGTAATTCACAGCGTAGAACCAGTCAAGTGGCCAAAGGGCAGTGGTGGGCCTTAAGTATTTTGCTACAATTTTTTAAAATGGTGAGGTGAAAAAGCAGACAGACACCATATGCAGCGTATATATGTATACTCTTTCCCTCTGGCGGGATGACGGCGATCATGTAACGGAGACAGCAGAGCCAGGAAACAATTATGCGCAAGCCTCTAGTGAGACCTAGGTGCGTATGACTGAGCTACTGTAATTCACAGCGCAGAACCAGTCAAGTGGCCAAAGGGCAGTGGTAGGCCTTAAGTATTTTGCTACAATTTTTTAAAATGGTGAGGTGAAAAAGCAGACAGACACCGTATGCAGCATATATATGTATACTGTTTCCCTCTGGCGGGATGACGGCGATCATGTAACGGAGACAGCAGAGCCAGGAAACAATTATGTGCAAGCCTGTAGTGAGACCTAGGTGCGTATGACTGAGCTACTGTAATTCACAGCGCAGAACCAGTCAAGTGGCCAAAGGCCAGTGGTAGGCCTTAAGTATTTTGCTACAATTTTTTAAAATGGTGAGGTGAAAAACCAGACAGACACCGTATGCAGCGTATATATGTATACTCTTTCCCTCTGGCGGGATGACGGCGATCATGTAACGGAGACAGCAGAGCCAGGAAACAATTATGCGCAAGCCTGCTGTAACACCTAGCTGGGTATTAATTAGCGACTACTACCCCCAGCAGACACGCAGTAACCTGAAGACGGTCACAGGCAGCCCAAATATAGTATTTTTCCCCAATTTTTTTGAAAAAGCCCACTGCCTATATAGACAGTATATCTCTTTCCATGTACCACTGTCCCTGCCTCACCAGTACTGCCCCTATACTCTGTAAAATGACTGCAGACTGAGGACGTAATGGTCTGCACGCCTGATATACAAAAAAAAAAAAAGTGCAACACTGCTAAAAGCAGCCTCAACAGTACTGCACACGGTCAGATGTGGCCCGTTGGGGTTCTTGAAGACGAAAATAACACCTAACACTCTCCCTATAGCAGCTACAGCAAGACAGCACTTTCCCTGATCTATGTCAGCATGCATCTGTGGCGAGCCGTGGGAGGGGCAGATTTTAATACTCGTGTGTCACCTGATCTCCCCAGCCACTCACTGCAGGGGAGTGGGATAGGGCTGGAATGTCACATGAGGAAGTTGTAATGCCTTCCCTGTCTTTCTATTGGCCAGAAAAGCGCGCAAATTTCTCAGGGAAGAAAATGAAAGTGACTCGAACATCGCGTGGTGCTCGTCTCGAGTAACGAGCATCTCGAGTACCCTAATAATCGAACGAGTACACTCACTCATCTCTAATGTGTGTGTGTATATATATATATATATATATATATATATATATATATATATATATATATAATATAATATGCGTGTGTGTGTGTGTGTGTATATATATAATGTATGTGTGTAATAATAATAAACTTTATTTGTATAGCGCCAACATATTCCGCAGCGCTTACATAGACAGGGGGATACAGAAAGACAAAAGTACAAACATTACAGAACCACGGTTACATAGTAATCAATTGATGGAAACAATAGGGGTGCGGGTCCTGCTCCAACGAGCTTACATACTACAAGTAATGGGGTGATAATGGGGTGATACAGAAGGTAAAGGGCTGGAGATGTGCACGGTATGGCGAGGTGGAGAGTGAGGGATGCTATACACATAGACAATGGTCAGACATTTAGCCGTGTGACGGCAGAATCAGTATGACTGCAGGAGCGGTTTATGATGGCTAGCAGGGATTGCAGTCAGTAGGTCAGGGAGCATGTTATCAGGCGGAGTACAGAGGGGTTTGTTTAGGAAATGCGGTATGCCTCCCTGAAGTGGTGCATTTTTAGAGCACGCCTGAAGGTCTGCAAGTCCTGGATTGCTCGGGTAGCCTTTGGTAGTGCGTTCCAGAGGACCGGTGCTGCTCTGGAGAAGTCTTGGAGGCGGGAATGAGAAGTTCAAATTAAAGGGGCGCTCAGTCTGGTTTCGTTAGCAGAGCGGAGAGCCCGGGCTGGTTGATGTATGGAGATGAGGGAGGTGATATAGGGGGCGCTGCACTGTGGAGGGCTTTGTGGATGAAGGTAGCGAGTTTAAATTGAATTCTGTATTTAACGGGCAGCCAGTGCAGTGACCGGCACAGGGCAGAGGCATCCGAGTAGCGGCTGGACAGGAAGATGAGCCTGGCTGCTGCATTCAGGATGGATTGGAGAGGGTAAACTCTGGTGCAGGGGAGGCCGATCAGCAACGAGTTGTAATAATCGAGCCGGGAGTGGATGAGGGCAACAGTAAGTGTTTTTAACGTGTCTACAGTGAGAAAAGAGCGGATTTTTGCGATGTTCTTGAGGTGCAGCTGACATGTTCGGGCCAGAGATTGTATATAGGGGGTAAAAGAGAGATCAGAATCAAATATAACCCCAAGGCAGCGGGCATGTTGTCTAGGAGTTATGGTGGCGCCACACACTGAGATGGAGATGTCAAGAGGAGGTCGGTTAGTGGAGGGTGGAAAGACCAGTAAGTCAGTTTTAGAGAGGTTTAGTTTTAGGTAGAGAGAGGGACATAGTGTTAGAGACAGCGGACAGACAGTTAGTGATGTTTTGGAGTAAAGGTGCAGAGATGTCACGGGGAGAGGTGTATAGCTGGGTGTCATCAGCATACAGGTGGTATTGGAGGCCAAATCTCCTGATGGTTTGTCCAATAGGGGCTGTGTAGATAAAGAAAAGAAGGGGGCCGAGGACAGAGCCCTGGGGGACCCCAACAGGAAGGGGAAGAGGAGGGGAGGTAGAGCCAGCAAAGGAGACACTGAAAGAGCGGTCAGATAGGTAGGAGGAGAACCAGGAGAGGGCAGTGTCCTTTAGGCCAATGGAGCGTAGCATACTGAGGAGAAGTTTGTGGTCAACAGTGTCAAATGCTGCGGAGAGGTCGAGGAGGATCAGTAGGGAGTAATCGCTCCTCGATTTGGCTGTCAGTAGGTCATTGGATACCCTTGTAAGGGCAGTTTCTGTCGAGTGTTGAGGTCGAAAGCCAGACTGTAGCGGGTCGAGGAGAGAGTTCTCTGATAGATAGCTTACAAGGCGGGAGTAAACCACACGTTCAAGTAGTTTGGAGATGAAGGGGAGGTTTGAGATGGGTTGGTAGTTGGTAGCATCAGTCGCATCCAGAGTCGGCTTCTTTAGCAGTGGGGATATGATGACGTGTTTGAAAGAAGAGGGAAAGATGCCAGAGGACAGAGAGAGGTTGAATATAGTGGTAAGATGGGAGATGACCACTGGGGAGAAGGAACGGAGGAGGTGTGAGGGGAGGGGGTCGCTAGCACAGGTGGTGGGGCGAGCAGAGAAGAGCAATTTGGAGACTTCTTCCTCTGTCGCTGGTCTGAGTACAGACAGTGAGCAGGAGCTAGATGCAGTGCTGACAAGACTAGGGTCAGGGCTAGTCTGGGATTGGGAAGTTATTTCCTGACGGATGTCATCAATTTTCTTTTTGAAGTAAGCAGCCAGCTCTTTGGCACTGAGATCCGTCACCGGGGGCTGCGGTTTAGGGCTGAGAAGGGAGTGAAAAGTATCAAAGAGCCGTTTAGGGTTGTGGGATAGTGAGGAGACTAGAGAGGTGAAATAGACTTGTTTGGCATGGTGGAGGGCAAGGTTGTAGGTTCTGAGCATGAATTTGTAGTGGAGGAAGTCTGCGGACGTTTGCGATTTCCTCCACAGCCGTTCAGCACTTCTAGAGCACCGCCGGATGAAGCGCGTTTGAGGCGTGAGCCAGGGTTGCCGCGGTCTACATCGGATGGCTCGGGTCCTGGGGGGCGCCGCTTCATCCAGGGCATGTTTGAGAGCGGTGTTGTAGTGAGCGGCAGCCAGGTTGGGGCAGGTGAGGAGAGAGATGGGGGACAGAGAGGACTGTAGGGATTCAGCAAAGTTCTGGGTGTGAATGGCCTTAAGGTTCCTGTAGGTACTGTAGGTAGGTGGGTCTGGAGAGATGTTAGGGAGCGTCACAGAGAAAGAGAGGAGCTTATGATCTGAGAGCGGGAGAGGGGTTAGTGAAGTTGGAAGCAGAGCAGAGCCGGAGGAAGACCAGATCCAGAGTATTGCCATCCCTGTGAGTGGGAGAGGCTGTGAGTTGAGAGAGACCAAGGGAGGAGGTGAGCGAAAGAAGCTGAGAGGCAGTTGGGGTAATTAGTGGGGATGTTAAAATCACCTAAGATGAGGGTTGGAATTTCACAGGATAGGAAGTGGGGGAGCCAGGCAGCAAAGTGGTCCAAAAACAGGTGAGCAGCACCTGGGGGGGCGATAGATAACTGCTACTCGCATGGACAGCGGGCGGAAAAGCCGTAGCATATGTACTTCAAATGATGGAAAAGTGAGTGAGAGTAGAGGGGGATGACCTGGTAGGTGCATTTTGGGGAGAGAAGAGCACCTACTCCTCCGCCACGCCTGTCATCTGGTCTCGGGGTATGGGAGAACTGCAGGCCATTGTAAGACAGTGCAGCAGGGGAGGCCGTGTCAGACAGCTGTACCCACGTTTCTGTGAGAGCTAGCAGATTTAAAGATTTAGCAGTAAAAAAGTCGTGGATGGTGGGGAGTTTATTACATGCTGACTGGCAGTTCCAGAGTGCACAATTAAAGGAGTCAGGGGAGGGTATGCATGGGCTAGCAGTTGGGCTTGGGGATTTTATTAGTGAGTCCGGTAGGGGGTAATAGCTAGGAGCAGTGGAGGGTGGGCCAGGATTGGGAGAGATATCCCCAGCAGCTAGTAACAGCAGAATAGCGAGGGTTAGCAGATGGTTAGGAGATTTGTGAGGAAGACTGTTATTTTTGTTAGTGACATGAGGGGGTTTGAGGCTAAGCAAGAAGGCAAAGAGTACATGCGAGCTGTGCATAGGTGAGGACAGTAGAGAGGGGCTAATATGAATAGTGTGCCCCAGAGGTTGGCACTTGAAAGAAGTTCTGAAACTGAGAGCAAGGATGAGAACAGAAGTGACAGCATTAGCGATAGCTTTTAAGTGTAAAGCATTAAGGCAGAGTTTGTGACCTACCTGTCTCCTACACTGTCGAACTGCCATGATGGAACTGTATCATACTTTCTCCAGCTCATACTTAATACAGCATTATATTCGCGTGGCAGCCACCCATTATAGTGAAAGTTTAAGGTACGACTAGGAAACAGCTGGGAGTGGCTAATCAGGTTCCAATTGACTAGCCAGCTGACTTTAGCATTGCAAATCTAATGACCAAAAGGGGGGGGGGGGGAGTGAAATTTATTGCTCTCCTTAGATAAGGAAAGCATCTCAGCAAAGATGGGTGAAAGATGCCATTTGGGGGAGGTGGATGGCAGAGGTGACTAAAAGAAAAGTTTCATTTACGGATGCAAACAGATGAAATGCAAGATACACAATTCACAGCAAGCAAGCAGCACAGAGAATTTAAGCAGATGGAGATAGCAGGAGTTCAGCTTGGTGTGGGATGGTGCAGAAATGAACGTACCTGTTGAGAGAGGAAGAAGGTAGATGGATGTTATTAACTGCCATGATTGAACTGTATCATACTTTCTCCAGCTCCATAATATGCTGTAAATATTAGATTACAGTCATTGTGTTGGGGAAAAAAAAAAAAATTGTAAGAAGGTTATAGTATAACTTCGTAGGGAAACAGAAAATTGTATAAATAATGTAAATATTTCATGTTATCTTCTTTTCATGTCTTAAGGGCCCGGCATAGCGTAGGGGGGTTTATGAGGGGAATGCTCTAGGTGGTACCAAAAGTTATTTCATTTCAAATGAGAAAAAAAAATCTAAAGCCAGTTTATTTGTTTTTTTTCTGGGGAACATATACTGGCATTGCTGATTTGTCTGGCATCGAGGATCTTCTGCCACCAGAGAGTCCATGGGCAGTAAGGGAAGATACGGACAGAAAAACTAAAGCAGGAGAAGAGGCAAAGAACAAAAAAGAAGCTCAAGAAAGGTCAAGAGAGGATGAGGAGGTCCTTATTATTCTGCTTTGTTCAGAAGAAGCAAGCTTCCTGAGCGGACATTGTACGGACTGGAATACACATGTTGTGTTAATTTGTGTTCCATCCATCCAGACCCCCACACATCACACACACAGCTCTACTCCATCCATCCCGACCCCCACACATCACACACACAGCTCTACTCCATCCATCCTGACCCCCACACATCACACACAGCTCTACTCCATCCATCCCGACCCCCACACATCACACACACACACAGCTCTACTCCATCCATCCTGACCCCCACACATCACACACACACACAGCTCTACTCCATCCATCCTGACCCCCACACATCACACACACAGCTCTACTCCATCCATCCTGACCCCCACACATCACACACACAGCTCTACTCCATATATCCTGACCCCCAAACATCACACACAGTTCTACTCCATATATCCTGACCCCCACACATCACACACAGCTCTACTTCATATATCCTGACCCCCACACATCACACACACAGCTCTACTCCATCCATCCTGACCCCCACACATCACACACACAGCTCTACTCCATCCATACTGACCCCCACACATCACACACACAGCTCTACTCCATCCATCCTGACCCCCACACATCACACACACAGCTCTACTCCATCCATCCTGACCCCCACACATCACACACAGCTCTACTCCATCCATCCTGACCCCCAAACATCACACACACAGTTCTACTCCAAAGATCCTGACCCCCACACATCACACACAGCTCTACTCCATATATCCTGACCCCCACACATCACACACACAGCTCTACTCCATCCATCCTGACCCCCACACATCACACACACAGCTCTACTCCATCCATCCTGACCCCAACACATCACACACACAACTCTACTCCATCCATCCTGACCCCCACACATCACGCACACAGCTCTACTCCATCCATCCTGACCCCCACACATCACACACACAGCTCTACTCCATCCATCCTGACCCCCACACATCACACACACAGCTCTACTCCATCCATCCTGACCCCCACACATCACACACACAGCTCTACTCCATCCATCCTGACTCCCACACATCACACACCCAGCTCTACTCCATCGATCCAGACCCCCACAAATCACACACCCAGCTCTACTCCATCCATCCTGACCCCCACACATCACACACACAGCTCTACTCCATCCATCCTGACCCCCACACATCACACACACACAGCTCTACTCCATCCATCCTGACCCCCACACATCACACACAGCTCTACTCCATCCATCCTGACCCCCAAACATCACACACAGCTCTACTCCATCCATCCTGACCCCCACACATCACACACACAGCTCTACTCCAAAGATCCTGACCCCCACACATCACACACAGCTCTACTCCATATATCCTGACCCCCACACATCACACACACAGCTCTACTCCATCCATCCTGACCCCCACACATCACACACACAGCTCTACTCCATCCATCCTGACCCCCACACATCACACACACAGCTCTACTCCATCCATCCTGACCCCCACACATCACACACACAGCTCTACTCCATCCATCCTGACCCCCACACATCACACACACAGCTTTACTCCATCCATCCTGACCCCCACACATCACACACACAGCTCTACTCCATCCATCCTGACCCCCACACATCACACACATAGCTCTACTCCATCCATCCTGATTCCCACACATCACACACACAGCTCTACTCCATCTATCCTGACCCCCACACATCACACACACAGCTCTACTCCATCCATCCTGACCCCCACACATCACACGCAGCTCTACTCCATCCATCCTGACCCCCACACATCACACACACAGCTCTACTCCATCCATCCTGACCCCACACCTCACACACAGCTCTACTCCATCCATCCTGACCCCACACCTCACACACAGCTCTACTCCATCCATCCTGACCCCCACACATCACACACAGCTCTACTCCATCCATCCTGACCCCCACACATCACACACAGCTCTACTCCATCCATCCTGACCCCCACACATCACACACAGCTCTACTCTATCCATCCTGACCCCCACACATCACACACAGCTCTACTCCATCTAATTGTTTCGTTAGTTCGCACACTACTGCCTTCCTGCCGCACTAAAGCTCTCTCTCTGCTGCTCTACTCTTTACATCTCCTTCATCAGATCAACTCCTTCTCCTCTAGTGATAACCGAAATTACTCTGACTGGAATTCCTCCACCAATCACAGACCTGTTGCCGGGTGGTGAACTGCCCAATCCATATAATGCTCCTGATAGCCAATCAGGAAGGCTGCAGGTCGTCTGGCAGAATAATCAGTAATAAAAATACAACATTTACTTTAAAGGCACAACTCTGATCCACTACACAATCACCTCCACAGTGACATCATCAGAATCTCTCCCCTCTCCAGTGACATCATCTGTAAGTACCATAGAGGTGAATGATGTACTGTGACATCATCAGAATCTCTCCCCTCTCCAGTGACATCATCTGTTATTACCATAGATGTGAATGATGTACTGTGACATCATCAGAATCTCTCCCCTCTCCAGTGACATCATCTGTTATTACCATAGATGTGAATGATGTACTGTGACATCATCAGAATCTCTCCCCTCTCCAGTGACATCATCTGTTATTACCATAGATGAGAATGATGTACTGTGACATCATCAGAATCTCTCACCTCACCAGTAAGCTGGAAGAGTATCTCTAGGGTGACATTTATTATACTCTCTGCCATCTTGCTCTTGTCCTTCTCCATCCTTCCCGGGTCAGCGAGGATGAATTCTCTTATAGACGGATCTCAGCAGAGGATCGGGTGTTGTAGAACCTGAAGGGAAAGAAGGTTAAACAATATAAAAGCCGCACAATACAAGAAGGAGAAAGATTAGAGGAGAGATTAAAGGGCAGCTGTTTTATGATGCCAGAACTGCCGGCAGCACAACATCCTGACAGCCACACGGCAGACATGGAGGTTCTATCAGAGATGCTGCAGCGTAAAGAGAACACACTTTACAAAGTAGTCAGAAACGGGGAGAAGAGTCATAGGGGCGGTCCCTGCAGACATCCCCAACCCCCACTCCTCTGTCCCCAGTAATCACCTCCCCCCCCCCCACCCCACCCCCCCACATACTGCCCTCTCAGTCCTCACAGCGCTCCTCCTCCTCTGCGGTGCACTGATGAGCGGGGGGGAAAAGGCAGTATACATGCAGTATGTTCAGCACTGATTGGCTGAGACTTGGTCCAATCAGTGCTGTGCCTTATTGCAGCATCGCTGCCGGCTCATCACCCCGCCTCCCCCATAGCCCGTATCTCATCATGCTGCTGCTTCCTCTCCACCCACATGGGCAGAGCCAATCAGGCTTCATTAAAACAGCAAATTAATTCCATGACCGAGCCCTACAAGCAGGGTTATAAGTCAGCCGCCACCCTATAGTCGTGTACAGATAAGACGCCCCCCCATAGTCGTGTACAGATGAGACGCCCCCCCCCATAGTCGTGTACAGATGAGACGCCCCCCCCCAATAGTCGTGTACAGATGAGACCCCCCCCCCCCCCATAGTCCTGTACAGATGAGACGCCCCCCATAGTCGTGTACAGATGAGACCCCCCCCCCCCCCATAGTCCTGTACAGATGAGACGCCCCCCCATAGTCGTGGACAGATGAGACGCCCCCCCATAGTCGTGGACAGATGAGACGCCCCCCCATAGTCGTGGACAGATGAGACCCTCAAACCCCCCACAGGAGGACACAAACCTACAGAGCCAGAAAGAAGCGATGTGCTTTCAGGACCTGTGAAGATGTCACGCCCATGTGACCACATGTGTGGGAGGTGTAGGGATCACATGACCAGGCTGGAGATCAGTGTGTGCAGGACTCTGCTGTGCTGGTTGTGATCCCTGCTGGATGAGCTGAAGGGAGCAGGATGGATGGAGTAGAGCTGTGTGTGTGATGTGTGGGGGTCAGGATGGATGGAGTAGAGCTGTGTGTGATGTGTGGGGATCAGGATGGATGGAGTAGAGCTGTGTGTGATGTGTGGGGGTCAGGATGGATAGAGTAGAGCTGTGTGTGTGATGTGTGGGGATCAGGATGGATGGAGTAGAGCTGTGTGTGTGAGATGTGTGGGGGTCAGGATGGATGGAGTAGAGCTGTGTGTGATGTGTGGGGGTCAGGATGGATGGAGTAGAGCTGTGTGTGTGATGTGTGGGGGTCAGGATGGATGGAGTAGAGCTGTGTGTGTGTGTGATGTGTGGGGATCAGGATGGATGGAGTAGAGCTGTGTGTGTGATGTGTGGGGGTCAGGATGGATGGAGTAGAGCTGTGTGTGTGATGTGTGGGGGTCAGGATGGATGGAGTAGAGCTGTGTGTGTGATGTGTGGGGGTCAGGATGGATGGAGTAGAGCTGTGTGTGTGATGTGTGGGGGTCAGGATGGATGGAGTAGAGCTGTGTGTGATGTGTGGGGGTCAGGATGGATGGAGTAGAGCTGTGTGTGTGATGTGTGGGGGTCAGGATGGATGGAGTAAAGCTGTGTGTGTGATGTGTGGGGGTCAGGATGGATGGAGTAAAGCTGTGTGTGTGATGTGTGGGGGTCAGGATGGATGGAGTAGAGCTGTGTGTGATGTGTGGGGGTCAGGATGGATGGAGTAGAGCTGTGTGTGTGATGTGTGGGGGTCAGGATGGATGGAGTAGAGCTGTGTGTGTGATGTGTGGGGGTCAGGATGGATGGAGTAGAGCTGTGTGTGTGACGTGTGGGGGTCAGGATGGATGGAGTAGAGCTGTGTGTGACGTGTGGGGGTCAGGATGGATGGAGTAGAGCTGTGTGTGTGATGTGTGGGGGTCAGGATGGATGGAGTAGAGCTGTGTGTGTGATGTGTGGGGGTCAGGATGAATGGAGTAGAGCTGTGTGTGTGATGTGTGGGGGTCAGGATGGATGGAGTAGAGCTGTGTGTGTGATGTGTGGGGGTCAGGATGGTTGGAGTAGAGCTGTGTGTGATGTGTGGGGGTCAGGATGGATGGAGTAGAGCTGTGTGTGATGTGTGGGGGTCAGGATGGATGGAGTAGAGCTGTGTGTGGTGTGGGGGTCAGGATGGATGGAGTAGAGCTGTGTGTGTGATGTGTGGAGGTCAGGATGGATAGAGTAGAGCTGTGTGTGTGATGTGTGGGGGTCAGGATGGATGGAGTAGAGCTGTGTGTGTGATGTGTGGAGGTCAGGATGGATGGAGTAGAGCTGTGTGTGTGATGTGTGGGGGTCAGGATGGATGGAGTAGAGCTGTGTGTGTGATGTGTGGAGGTCAGGATGGATAGAGTAGAGCTGTGTGTGTGATGTGTGGGGGTCAGGATGGATGGAGTAGAGCTGTGTGTGTGATGTGTGGGGGTCAGGATGGATGGAGTAGAACTGTGTGTGATGTGTGGGGTCAGGATGGGTGGAGTAGAGCTGTGTGCGATGTGTGGGATCAGGATGGATGGAGTAGAGCTGTGTGTGATGTGTGGGGGTCAGGATGGATAGAGTAGAGCTGTGTGTGTGATGTGTGGGGTCAGGATGGATGGAGTAGAGCTGTGTGTGTGATGTGTGGGGGTCAGGATGGATGGAGTAGAACTGTGTGTGATGTGTGGGGTCAGGATGGGTGGAGTAGAGCTGTGTGCGATGTGTGGGATCAGGATGGATGGAGTAGAGCTGTGTGTGTGATGTGTGGAGGTCAGGATGGATAGAGTAGAGCTGTGTGTGTGATGTGTGGGGGTCAGGATGGATGGAGTAGAGCTGTGTGTGTGATGTGTGGGGGTCAGGATGGATGGAGTAGAACTGTGTGTGATGTGTGGGGTCAGGATGGGTGGAGTAGAGCTGTGTGCGATGTGTGGGATCAGGATGGATGGAGTAGAGCTGTGTGTGATGTGTGGGGGTCAGGATGGATAGAGTAGAGCTGTGTGTGTGATGTGTGGGGTCAGGATGGATGGAGTAGAGCTGTGTGTGTGATGTGTGGGGGTCAGGATGGATGGAGTAGAACTGTGTGTGATGTGTGGGGTCAGGATGGGTGGAGTAGAGCTGTGTGCGATGTGTGGGATCAGGATGGATGGAGTAGAGCTGTGTGTGTGATGTGTGGAGGTCAGGATGGATAGAGTAGAGCTGTGTGTGTGATGTGTGGGGTCAGGATGGATGGAGTAGAGCTGTGTGTGTGATGTGTGGGGGTCAGGATGGATGGAGTAGAACTGTGTGTGATGTGTGGGGTCAGGATGGGTGGAGTAGAGCTGTGTGCGATCAGGATGGATGGAGTAGAGCTGTGTGTGATGTGTGGGGGTCAGGATGGATGGAGTAGAGCTGTGTGTGTGATGTGTGGGGGTCAGGATGGATGGAGTAGAGCTGTGTGTGTGATGTGTGGGATCAGGATGGATGGAGTAGAGCTGTGTGTGATGTGTGGGGGTCAGGATGGATGGAGTAGAGCTGTGTGTGTGATGTGTGGGGGTCAGGATGGATGGAACTCTATTTTATTATAAAATTAGGAAACATAACAGTAATTGTCAAAACAAAAGTATGACTCTCTCCACAGTTTGGAGCATCAAACACAAATTAACACAACATGTGTATTCCAGTCCGTACAATGTCCGCTCAGGAAGCTTGCTTCTTCTGAACAAAGCAGAATAATAAGGACCTCCTCATCCTCTCTTGACCTTTCTTGAGCTTCTCTTTTGTTCTTTGCCTCTTCTCCTGCTTTAGTTTTTCTGTCCGTATCTTTCCTTACTGCCCATGGACTCTCTGGTGCCAGAAGATCCTCGATGCCAGACAAATCAGCAATGCCAGTATACGTTCCCCAGAAAAAAAAAACAAATAAACTGGCTTTAGATTTTTTTTTTCCCATTTGAAATGAAATAACAGTACCACCTAGAACATTCCCCTCATAAACCCCCCTACGCTATGCCGGGCCCTTAAGAGATGAAAAGAAGTTAACATGAAATGTTTACATTATTTATACAATTTTCTGTTTCCCTACGTAGTTATACTATAACCTACTTACAAAATTATTATTTATATATATTTTAATTTTTTTTTTCCCAACACAATAACTAATCTAATATTTACAGCATATTATATACATATATACACAAAATATAATTTATTATTTTTTTTATTTTTTTTTATTTTTCTATTTTTTTTTCCCCCCTCAATATAATTTAATTAAATTTTGTTACACACTTAATTCTCTTCACTATAAAGAAAATGACCTTCCCCCTCTTACCATCACCGTCTTACCATTGAGTCCTGGTTCAGTCATTTGCAAGCCCTATTTCTCCTTTTGTACTTAAAACAAAACAAAAAGCTATTAGTGTGAGAAAAACCAGCCCACCACCAGGAATCGGAAAGGGAAACAGGCTAGGGCACCGTAAAAGAAAGGCCCCTCCATAACCGAGATGCCTTTGGCGCTCCCAACCTGCTGCCCTCCCAAGAACGTACCTTCCCCAGGTCATCAAGAATGCCCCTACATACTACTTCCACCGGGAGGATTTTCTGACGCGTCGAAACTAGACACCTTGCGTGCCACGTGAAATATCTAACCACTAGGCTGACTAAATATAACGTGCATTTATCCCGGCCACCCAGAACTCTGAAAGCTCCATATGCCCACTCGGAATAGGAGAGTCCAGCCAGCCGGGGCCAGCCGATGGAAATCCCCACCCTTCTATATACCTCTGTATTGAAGGGACATTGAAGTAGGAAATGCTCCATGGTTTCCACCGTAGAGCCACACTCCTCACGGGGGCAATTTCTTTCCTCCGTGCTCCTATACTTCAGATTGTCCCTCACATACAGCTTTCCGTGGAAAGAGCGCCAGGCCAAATCCCAAAACTTCATAGGGACCCTCACTGAATTTAACAAAACCAACCCACCCTCCAGGTCCTGGCCTGGGCAGTCCTTGAGGGCCAATGGCTTTTGGAAACGGGAGGTCAGGACCCTCCTATCAAGGAACCTCCTCGAGAGAGTCTCAACCTCCACAGCCCCCAAGCCCCATCGACGGATAAGCTTCAGAGCCGGAGTAACGTAAGCCGGGAGATGTCCGTGCGGCGTGCGTAGGTCTTTCACTCGCCCTCCTCTCACCCAATCCTGGAGAAAGGGCCGAAACCATGACTTAGAGGAAACTACCCACCAAGGAGCCCTTTCCTCATTGCGGAAGTTGACTAGATTAATCTTCAAGAAGGTGTTGACTAAAAACACCACGGGATTGACCATACCCAATCCCCCTAGTCTCCTTGGGCGGTATGTAACCTCTCGCTTCACTAGGTTCAGCCTGTTGTCCCATAACAGCTGGAAGAACAGGCTATAGATCCGTGTCCAAGAAGACTCTGGCAAGATGCACACGCTGCCTAGATAGATAAATAAGGGGAGCAGGAAGGTTTTGATGAGGCTCACCTTTTCCCTCAGGGACAAAGACCATCCCTTCCATTGGTCCACCTTTTGACTGGCATCTTTTAGTCTGCCTTCCCAATTTGTCTCGGGATAATTTCCCTGGCCAAAATGGATGCCCAGAATTTTTAATGACTCCTGGGGTCTTGGGAGGGTGTCCGAGAGACTAAAATCAGGGTCTCCTTCTCCCAACCACAGACTTCCACACTTATCCCAGTTGAGCTGGGATCCAGTTACCTCTGAATACTCCACAACCTCCGACATCACCCATCCCGCCTCCTCGCGAGCAGAGACGAAAATCGTGACATCATCGGCGTAGGCCACCACCTTTAGTGCCGGCCCAGAGTCCCCCAGGCCCACCCCAACCCCCGCCAACGGCCCACAACCCAACCTCCTTAAAAAGGGGTCGATCGCAAACACGTATAGCAGGGGGCTTAAGGGACAGCCCTGACGAACCCCGGATCCCACAAAAAAGGGGCGCCCAGCCCAACCGTTCACCAGCGGGAAACTCTCAGCCCCTTTGTACAAAGTTTTTAACCAATTGACAAACCCTACCGGCAGACCATATTTCAAAAGCACCGACCAGAGGTACTCATGGTTAACCTTATCAAAAGCCTTTGCCTGATCCAAGGACAGCAAGAACCCTCTCCAGTTCCCAGCCCTGCCCTGCTC
This sequence comes from Eleutherodactylus coqui, assembly GCF_035609145.1. NCBI lineage: Eukaryota > Metazoa > Chordata > Amphibia > Anura > Eleutherodactylidae > Eleutherodactylus > Eleutherodactylus coqui. Next base: position 12,500,929 of record NC_089841.1, on the reverse strand, counting down.
CACAACCTCCCGGACACTCAGCACAGCACTAAATGTGCTTCGGCCTGGAACAGAACAGTGCTGATCACCCGAAAGCAACTCCGGTGCAAAACGCACCAAACGATTAAACAGCACCTTAGCCAAAATCTTCCGGTCCGTATTGAGCAGCGCTATGGGACGCCAATTCTCAATCCGGGACGGATCCTTACCCTTTGACAAGATGATCAGGGCTGACCTCCTCATTGACTCTGGCAGAGTACCCGAGGAAAGGCACTCATTATATACCTCAGTCAATAGGGGAACCAACTGTTCCTTAAAGGTTTTGTAGAACTCGGATGATAAGCCATCCGGACCTGGCGTTTTCTTGAGCTTAAGCCCTTCAAAGGCCAGTCTCACTTCCTCTTCTCTGATAGCGTCTGTCAAAACGTCAAGCCCAGAGGTCACTCTCTCTTCAGGAATGGTTTCAGCCAGGAAAGTCGACAGCCTGTCTCGATCTTGATCCTTCCCTGCCAGAAGGCCCGAGTAGTAGGATCTGACTACCTCCAGGATCTCTGAACTGGACCTCTTCAGAGACCCTGTACTATCAATCAGTCCTGTAACCATCTTACTATTTACTGACATCCTACAGTTTCTGTAGGGGTCGGGCGAGCGGAATTTCCCGAAATCCCTCTCAAAAACCAAGGATGTGTACCTATCATACTGGCACCTTTTTAACAGGGATTTCACTCTGGAGACTTCCTCACGGTTGCCCCCCGCCGAGACAAGCCTCTCGAGTTTCCTCCTCAGTCCTTGATATAAACGATAACAAGACAAGGATCTGAGGTTAGAGAGCTCACGGAAATACCTCGCTGCCCTTTTCTTGAAAATCTCCCACCACTCTGACTTACTGTTACATAGGCCCATGAGCGGAATCTGGCTCTGAAGGAACTCCTCAAAGGACTGTCTTATCTCAGCTTCTTCCAGGAGGGCCGAATTCAATTTCCATAAACCTCTACCCATCCGAGGGGTATCTGTAACATTCAAAGTAAACATAATTAAACAGTGGTCGGAGAACTCCACCTCCACCACCAATAAAGGTGAGGAGACAGCTTCCTCCTTTAAATAAAACCTGTCTATCCTAGACCTACTACTACCTCTATGGAAGGTGAACACCGTGTTGCCTGGGGCATGCCTGATGTGGATGTCCTCCAGGCGAGCCTCACTGACTATTCTATTCAAAGCGACGCTATCATAATCCAGTCTGTCTTTGGTACCTCCCCTATCGCAGAGCCTCGTGACGTTATTGAAGTCTCCACCAAAGACTACCAACCGGCTTGAAAAAAGATAGGGCTTGATCCTTGTGAAAAGGTCCTTTCGCTCACATTGACTTTGAGGACCGTAGATGTTAATCAGTCGTAGCTCTTGACCTCCCACAAGGACGTCTAGGACCAAACACCTCCCCATTTCCACCTCAATCACCCGTCGGCATGTGACATCTGCGGTTTTAAAAAGAACCGCCACTCCGCTATACTGCTCGGCCGCAAGAGACCAATAGGAGGGCCCGTGAGTCCACTCCCTCTTTGCCTGATATATACTGGCTAAATCTGTTAGCCTGGTCTCCTGCAAAAATAAAATATCAGCTTCAACACGGCTGAAAAAATCAAAGGCCATAAATCTTGCAGTATTTGACTTAATGCTGGCTACATTAATGGTCGCCAGCGTCAACGGACTGAGTGCCGCCATCTAAGGTGATTAAGGTTGGATGACTCTTATCTTATCCCTTCCCCTTTCTTCACCCGAAAACCCACATTCCTCTCCTCCTCTCTTTAATGACGCAGACATATCCATGCCCTCGATTGTTGCCCCTCCTTCTTCAGGGGACGCCAAACTTTTGTCTGGTGGCTTCGGTACCTCCTCCCTCCCCTGGGACTCAGTCTTCCCAAGGACGGGAGGGGGGGGGTCACATCCTCCGGCCCCTCCCCACCCCTCTCGGGTTCCCCCGTCACCCCCACTAGCAAGGGAGATTCAGGTTCCCCCTCAAGGGATTGAAAACGGTTTGAAAGAGACACCAGAGGGGAGCCGGTTTGTCCTTCCATTAGTCTCTGACCCGGGGCAGGAGAAGATTTCCTTTTACCTGGTTGTTTTTTCTTTTTCACATCCTTTTTCCGCCTCTTTTCCAGCCATTCTCTGCCATCTTCATTTGATGACAGAGCGGCGCCAGAGGCGGACCCCTCTTCCCTCTGCAGTCTCTCGGTCTCCTCCTCCAACTCGCTCTCCCCTGGAGCCTCAGTAGCAGGAGCTTTCTCAAGGGCAGGGGCGCGGACCGTGCCAATGGTTTTCCCAGATGTTTCACCTGCCCTTGCCGCCTTCCTGGCTTCCAGGCGTCTCATCTGACTTGCTGTCTTACTGCCGTTCTTCACTGGACCCTCAGCCCCAGTACCCCCGTCAACACCCTCCCCCACCGGCAGACCCTCACCCTGCGTCTCCTGAGGCCTACCCGTAGGTTCAGGGGCCGCGTTGGCACTAGAACGAGGGCAGCGGCTGTAGGGGTGTCCTAGAACACCACACAGGTGACAGCGTATGTCCCTACACGATGCGGCTGTATGGCCTACCCCTCCACATGAGAAGCACACCTGCTGAGTACAGTCTGCACTAAAATGGGTGGGGTCGCCGCATCGGTGACACACTTTAGGCTGTCCCCGGTAGAAGACCGAGATCCTGTCCCTACCCAGATAGGCCGAGGAGGGGATGTGGGTCACTGAGTTCCCCGCCCGGCTCAGCTGGACCAGAAAAGTCCATGCCCCGGACCAGATACCATATTCATCCCGGTTTTTCACCGGGGCACCCTTAACTTCTCCAAAACGACTTAACCAGGTCATGATATCAAGCGAAGACAGAGACTCATTACGCGTTAACACAGTCACCGTCTTTACATCGTCCTGGCGGGACAGGGGGGAGACCCTGAAATCCCGCCAGCCGGGCCGATTCTTCACCAGCTCGTAATTGGTCCAGAAGAGTTCCAAACCCTCTGGCCTTACGAAACTGATGTCGAACTCCGGGGTACCGAAGGGATGGATCAGAGCAAAGATGTTATGTGCCCTGAAGCCCATCTTCAGCAGTAGTTCAACCACCTCACTCCTCCTAGGGCATGTTTCATCACTTTCCCACCGAAGACGGACTGCATTCCTTCTGGTCCCCCTTGGCCCGCCTGTTGGGAGTGACCAATTTCCCATATTTTCTCGGAAGGCAGAAAGACCAAAACGTTGAACCCAAAAACTTAAATCCACCTGCTCACCATCTATAAGGGCAGACCTCTCGCCCCGTCTCAGAGCGGCCGTGAGTTGCTGTCCTAAATCCCTATCCGTGCCACCAGACAAAACCCTCCTCGCATCACCCTGAACTGCACCAGCGTAGCTCTTTGCCCCAGGGGCCACCGGGGGGTTACTACTGCGGGGAGGGGAGGGCCTAGATGAAGGGCCCGGCATAGCCCCCCTCTCATCTCCACTCATCTCATTATTGCTCCTGCTCCCTTGCTGGGGAGGCTCAATCCCTTTTCCCCCTTCCATAATTTTTCCACTCCAGCATCCTTCACCTGCATTCTCACCTGCACCCACACTCTTCTCCCTCCCCTCACTCTCCCTACTTTCCTCAACCTCCACACCTTTGTTATTCTGCATTTTATTCTGTTTTGTTCTTTCAACACTCCCCTCCTCCCCTTTATCAGTGTTTAGCCCTTCATTTCCCTTATCTATTACAATCTCCTTCTCTCCCTCTGCTTCTACTTGCTTTATTACTTTCACCCCCTCATGCACTCCACCATTCTTTCTTTTATTTCCCTTTTGTCCCTCCTCAGTTCCCCCTCCCCTCTTGTTTTGGGAAACTGCTTGTACTGTCTTCCCTGCTGTTTTCTTCACCTTCGGGCTGGCCTGCACCAAAATGGTTCCCGATAAGCCTCTTTGCAGCATGGCCTGGGTCCCCCCCAGCCGGCCATCCCGACCGCTCTCACTCATTCTTCTTTTACCCTCCTTTATTTCAGCCACACTCTTACAACTCGCAGCTCTTCTCATTTTACCATCTTCCAAAGAGACTGACTTTGGCGCGGTTTCTCTAGCGCTCGGGCCAGGCGCTGTCTTACTTGCCCCAACTGATTTCCCGGTAGCACCTTCCTTGGGCGTTACTGCTTTTACATCTATTTTTTTTCCCTGGACATTTTTAACCCTCTGAGTGCTGAGAACCCCAGACTGCTTTTTACTTTCATTCATCAGCTGCCCCTTTTTAATCACTCCTGCCTTTCCACTCCCCGCTGCTTCAGCTCCCCGCCCCTCCGTCTCCTGTGCACGATCCGCTGCCTTAACCCCTAACTCCCCGCTGGACACTAGCCCCGTGCCTGTATGAGCCGGGAGAGTTTGGGATTCAGGTTTTACATTGCATGTTGCTGGCACTGCTGATTTTACACTGGCATCGCCTCTGCCCTTTCTTGATACATTTAACCCCTGCCCGGTCCCTTTTGTTTTAGTATCTTTTCCTTTGTCCTGGAGAGGAGAGACCACCGGCTGCTGCTGCGTTGCCGCCTGTGCGTTCTCCCCCCCTCCAGGGCACTGCTCATCTACTATTGGCAAACAATCCATATCATCAGTCCCCTCACCCGGCTCCTGTACCTCCACCACAGAAGCCTGGTCTGAGGAGACCTGCTTAGCTACATGCTCCAACTGTACTTGCTCCACCGAGCCCGCGAAACCATCATTACTATGCCCCGCCCCCTTGTAGTCCGACCCTGCAGCAAGCACCTTGCCAGACTGGACACGGGGGGCTACCAATGGTTCTATTTTCTCTCCCTTTTGACTGGCTCCCGATGCCACTTCAGACACCGGGCGACCCCCTGCCGCAGGGATTGCATTATCAGGAAGTGGCACATATCTTGAACTTACCACTTCCACTGTAGCCTTCTTCGCCTGGCCTTTTGCGCGGATACGGGTGTCCTCTTCAGGTGTCTCGTTCCCGAAGCACAGCTTGCTCAAATCCGGGGGGGCCTCCATTTTCTGGATCTCGCTGAGTAGATACCCGCCGCTGTCACTTTCCTCTTCCATGGATGAACCTGAGAGGGGCGGGTTGGCTTGTCTTGCCGGGATGCTAGCGTCCGACTCGTGACCCGTCCTCTGCTTTCCTTGGCCGCCTCTGGGGCTCTGTTCATTCACCCCCTGCGATCTAGCAGTGTTTGAATGCTGCTGCAGGCTTGCAGAAAGCTGGGTTTCCCTCTGCAGCCTTCCTCTGCACTCTCTTCACTGCTGGTATAGGACGGAATGTTCCTATTAAAGCGCTCCTGGTGTCTCCAGTTCTCCGACATGCTGCCTCCGTTTGCCTTTATAGCGTCTTTTCTTGCCGTCAGTTTCTTAATTTCCTCCATTATGTTCTTTATTTCGTCCTGATAGTCTTTCTTTTGGTCTCTTGAGCATGTCTCTAGCAGGGCTTTCAGACCCTGCACTTCATGCTGCAGTTTCTTCAATTTCCCGCTTATTGCATCAAACTCCCGCTTGTACTTATTAAAGCGGGTGGCTAATTGCTCCGCTGTCTCTCCATCCTTTCTTTCACCCCAGGAGTACAGATCTTCCTCCTGGGGCTTACCTTTAATTTCTGCCGCTTGCACTCTCAGTCTCTGCGACCTCCTTAATTCCGTATTGGCTCTTGGAACCGGCTGCCTCTCGCTGCCCCCCGCCGGTCCATCCCGGGAGGCAGTGGATGCCCCAGGCGAGGGCATACACGCTGGGGAAAAGCAGACCTTCTCCCCCTGGAAGAGGGAGAGGCTGCCTGCACGTCTTCACTCTCCAACAGCTGAGCACACACTGCTGCACTCTGACACGCCCACCGCAGGATGGATGGAGTAGAGCTGTGTGTGTGATGTGTGGGGGTCAGGATGGATGGAGTAGAGCTGTGTGTGTGATGTGTGGGGGTCAGGATGGATGCAGTAGAGCTGTGTGTGTGATGTGTGGGGGTCAGGATGGATGGAGTAGAGCTGTGTGTGTGATGTGTGGGGGTCAGGATGGATGCAGTAGAGCTGTGTGTGTGATGTGTGGGGGGTCAGGATGGATGGAGTAGAGCTGTGTGTGATGTGTGGGGGTCAGGATGGATGGAGTAGAGCTGTGTGTGTGAAGTGTGGGGGTCAGGATGGATGGAGTAGAGCTGTGTGTGATGTGTGGGATCAGGATGGATGGAGTAGAGCTGTGTGTGGGGGTCAGGATGGATGGAGTAGAGCTGTGTGTGATGTGTGGGGGGTCAGGATGGATGGAGTAGAGCTGTGTGTGTGATGTGTGGGGGTCAGGATGGATGGAGTAGAGCTGTGTGTGTGATGTGTGGGGGTCAGGATGGATGGAGTAGAGCTGTGTGTGTGATGTGTGGGGGTCAGGATGGATGGAGTAGAGCTGTGTGTCATGTGTGGGGGGTCAGGATGGATAGAGTAGAGCTGTGTGTGTGATGTGTGGGGGTCAGGATGGATGGAGTAGAGCTGTGTGTGATGTGTGGGGGGTCAGGATGGATGGAGTAGAGCTGTGTGTGATGTGTGGGGGTCAGGATGGATGGAGTAGAGCTGTGTGTGTGATGTGTGGGGGTCAGGATGGATGGAGTAGAGCTGTGTGTGTGATGTGTGGGGGTCAGGATGGATGGAGTAGAGCTGTGTGTGTGATGTGTGGGGGTCAGGATGGATGGAGTAGAGCTGTGTGTGTGATGTGTGGGGGTCAGGATGGATGGAGTAGAGCTGTGTGTGATGTGTGGGGGTCAGGATGGATGGAGTAGAGCTGTGTGTGTGTGATGTGTGGGGGTCAGGATGGATGGAGTAGAGCTGTGTGTGTGATGTGTGGGGTCAGGATGGATGGAGTAGAGCTGTGTGTGTGATGTGTGGGGTCAGGATGGATGGAGTAGAGCTGTGTGTGTGATGTGTGGGGATCAGGATGGATGGAGTAGAGCTGTGTGTGTGATGTGTGGGGATCAGGATGGATGGAGTAGAGCTGTGTGTGATGTGTGGGGGTCAGGATGGATGGAGTAGAGCTGTGTGTGTGTGATGTGTGGGGGTCAGGATGGATGGAGTAGAGCTGTGTGTGTGATGTGTGGGGTCAGGATGGATGGAGTAGAGCTGTGTGTGTGATGTGTGGGGTCAGGATGGATGGAGTAGAGCTGTGTGTGTGATGTGTGGGGATCAGGATGGATGGAGTAGAGCTGTGTGTGTGATGTGTGGGGATCAGGATGGATGGAGTAGAGCTGTGTGTGATGTGTGGGGGTCAGGATGGATGGAGTAGAGCTGTGTGTGATGTGTGGGGGTCAGGATGGATGGAGTAGAGCTGTGTGTGATGTGTGGGGGTCAGGATGGATGGAGTACAGCTGTGTGTGTGATGTGTGGGGGTCAGGATGGATGAAGTAGACCTGTGTGTGTGATGTGTGGGGGTCAGGATGGATGGAGTAGAGCTGTGTGTGTGATGTGTGGGGTCAGGATGGATGGAGTAGAGCTGTGTGTGTGATGTGTGGGGGTCAGGATGGATGGAGTAGAGCTGTGTGTGTGATGTGTGGGGGTCAGGATGGATGGAGTAGAGCTGTGTGTGTGATGTGTGGGGGTCAGGATGGATGGAGTAGAGCTGTGTGTGTGATGTGTGGGGGTCAGGATGGATGGAGTAGAGCTGTGTGTGTGATGTGTGGGGGGTCAGGATGGATGGAGTAGAGCTGTGTGTGATGTGTGGGGGGTCAGGATGGATGGAGTAGAGCTGTGTGTGATGTGTGGGGGTCAGGATGGATGGAGTAGAGCTGTGTGTGTGATGTGTGGGGGTCAGGATGGATGGAGTAGAGCTGTGTGTGTGATGTGTGGGGGTCAGGATGGATGGAGTAGAGCTGTGTGTGTGATGTGTGGGGGTAAGGATGGATGGAGTAGAGCTGTGTGTGTGATGTGTGGGGGTCAGGATGGATGGAGTAGAGCTGTGTGTGATGTGGTGGGGTCAGGATGGAGTAGAGCTGTGTGTGTGATGTGTGGGGGTCAGGATGGATGGAGTAGAGCTGTGTGTGTGATGTGTGGGGGTCAGGATGGATGGAGTAGAGCTGTGTGTGTGTGATGTGTGGGGGTCAGGATGGATGGAGTAGAGCTGTGTGTGTGATGTGTGGGGTCAGGATGGATGGAGTAGAGCTGTGTGTGTGATGTGTGGGGTCAGGATGGATGGAGTAGAGCTGTGTGTGTGATGTGTGGGGATCAGGATGGATGGAGTAGAGCTGTGTGTGTGATGTGTGGGGATCAGGATGGATGGAGTAGAGCTGTGTGTGATGTGTGGGGGTCAGGATGGATGGAGTAGAGCTGTGTGTGTGTGATGTGTGGGGGTCAGGATGGATGGAGTAGAGCTGTGTGTGTGATGTGTGGGGTCAGGATGGATGGAGTAGAGCTGTGTGTGTGATGTGTGGGGTCAGGATGGATGGAGTAGAGCTGTGTGTGTGATGTGTGGGGATCAGGATGGATGGAGTAGAGCTGTGTGTGTGATGTGTGGGGATCAGGATGGATGGAGTAGAGCTGTGTGTGATGTGTGGGATCAGGATGGATGGAGTAGAGCTGTGTGTGATGTGTGGGGGTCAGGATGGATGGAGTAGAGCTGTGTGTGTGATTTGTGGGGGTCAGGATGGATGGAGTAGAGCTGTGTGTGTGATGTGTGGGGGTCAGGATGGATGGAGTAGAGCTGTGTGTGTGATGTGTGGGGGTCAGGATGGATGGAGTAGAGCTGTGTGTGATATGTGGGGGTCAGGATGAATGGAGTAGAGCTGTGTGTGATGTGTGGGGGTCAGGATGGATGGAGTAGAGCTGTGTGTGTGTGATGTGTGGGGGTCAGGATGGATGGAGTAGAGCTGTGTGTGTGATGTGTGGGGTCAGGATGGATGGAGTAGAGCTGTGTGTGTGATGTGTGGGGTCAGGATGGATGGAGTAGAGCTGTGTGTGTGATGTTTGGGGATCAGGATGGATGGAGTAGAGCTGTGTGTGTGATGTGTGGGGATCAGGATGGATGGAGTAGAGCTGTGTGTGATGTGTGGGGGTCAGGATGGATGGAGTAGAGCTGTGTGTGATGTGTGGGGGTCAGGATGGATGGAGTAGAGCTGTGTGTGATGTGTGGGGGTCAGGATGGATGGAGTACAGCTGTGTGTGTGATGTATGGGGGTCAGGATGGATGAAGTAGACCTGTGTGTGTGATGTGTGGGGGTCAGGATGGATGGAGTAGAGCTGTGTGTGTGATGTGTGGGGTCAGGATGGATGGAGTAGAGCTGTGTGTGATGTGTGGGGGGTCAGGATGGATGGAGTAGAGCTGTGTGTGTGATGTGTGGGGGTCAGGATGGATGGAGTAGAGCTGTGTGTGTGATGTGTGGGGGTCAGGATGGATGGAGTAGAGCTGTGTGTGTGATGTGTAGGGGTCAGGATGGATGGAGTAGAGCTGTGTGTGATATGTGGGGATCAGGATGGATGGAGTAGAGCTGTGTGTGTGATGTGTGGGGGTCAGGATGGATGAAGTAGACCTGTGTGTGTGATGTGTGGGGGTCAGGATGGATGGAGTAGAGCTGTGTGTGTGATGTGTGGGGTCAGGATGGATGGAGTAGAGCTGTGTGTGTGATGTGTGGGTGTCAGGATGGATGGAGTAGAGCTGTGTGTGTGATGTGTGCGGGTCAGGATGGATGGAGTAGAGCTGTGTGTGTGATGTGTGGGGGTCAGGATGGATGGAGTAGAGCTGTGTGTGTGATGTGTGGGGGTCAGGATGGATGGAGTAGAGCTGTGTGTGTGATGTGTGGGGGTCAGGATGGATAGATTAGAGCTGTGTGTGTGATGTGTGGGGGTCAGGATGGATGGAGAAGAGCTGTGTGTGTGTGATGTGTGGGGGTCAGGATGGATGGAGTAGAGCTGTGTGTGTGATGTGTGGGGTCAGGATGGATGGAGTAGAGATGTGTGTGTGTGGGGGTCAGGATGGATGGAGTAGAGCTGTGTGTGTGATGTGTGGGGGTCAGGATGGATGGAGTAGAGCTGTGTGTGTGATGTGTGGGGGTCAGGATGGATGGAGTAGAGCTGTGTGTGTGATGTGTGGGGTCAGGATGGATGGAGTAGAGCTGTGTGTGTGTGATGTGTGGGGGTCAGGATGGATGGAGTAGAGCTGTGTGTGATGTGTGGGGGTCAGGATGGATGGAGTAGAGCTGTGTGTGTGATGTGTGGGGGTCAGGATGGATGGAGTAGAGCTGTGTGTGTGATGTGTGGGGGTCAGGATGGATGGAGTAGAGCTGTGTGTGTGATGTGTGGGGGTCAGGATGGATGGAACAGAGCTGTGTGTGTGATGTGTGGGGGTCAGGATGGATGGAGCAGAGCTGTGTGTGTGATGTGTGGGGGTCAGGATTGATGGAGTAGAGCTGTGTGTGTGATGTGTGGGGGTCAGGATGGATGGAGCAGAGCTGTGTGTGATGTGTGGGGGTCAGGATGGATGGAGCAGAGCTGTGTGTGATGTGTGGGGGTCAGGATGGATGGAGTAGAGCTGTGTGTGTGTGATGTGTGGGGGTCAGGATGGATGGAGTAGAGCTGTGTGTGTGTGATGTGTGGGGGTCAGGATGGATGGAGTAGAGCTGTGTGTGTGTGATGTGTGGGGGTCAGGATGGATGGAGTTGAGCTGTGTGTGATGTGTGGGGGTCAGGATGGATGGAGTAGAGCTGTGTGTGTGATGTGTGGGGGTCAGGATGGATGGAGTAGAGCTGTGTGTGTGATGTGTGGGGTCAGGATGGATAGAGTAGAGCTGTGTGTGTGATGTGTGGGGGTCAGGATGGATGGAGTAGAGCTGTGTGTGTGATGTGTGGGGGTCAGGATGGATGGAGTAGAGCTGTGTGTGTGATGTGTGGTGGTCAGGATGGATGGAGTAGAGCTGTGTGTGTGATGTGTGGGGGTCAGGATGGATGGAGTAGAGCTGTGTGTGTGATGTGTGGGGTCAGGATGGATGGAGTAGAGCTGTGTGTGTGTGATGTGTGGGGGTCAGGATGGATGGAGTAGAGCTGTGTGTGATGTGTGGGGGTCAGGATGGATGGAGTAGAGCTGTGTGTGTGATGTGTGGGGTCAGGATGGATGGAGTAGAGCTGTGTGTGTGTGATGTGTGGGGGTCAGGATGGATGGAGTAGAGCTGTGTGTGATGTGTGGGGGTCAGGATGGATGGAGTAGAGCTGTGTGTGTGATGTGTGGAGGTCAAGATGGATAGAGTAGAGCTGTGTGTGTGATGTGTGGAGGTCAGGATGGATGGAGTAGAGCTGTGTGTGTGATGTGTGGGGGTCAGGATGGATGGAGTAGAGCTGTGTGTGTGATGTGTGGGGGTCAGGATGGATGGAGTAGAGCTGTGTGTGTGATGTGTGGGGTCAGGATGGATGGAGTAGAGCTGTGTGTGTGTGATGTGTGGGGGACAGGATGGATGGAGTAGAGCTGTGTGTGATGTGTGGGGGTCAGGATGGATGGAGTAGAGCTGTGTGTGTGATGTGTGGGGGTCAGGATGGATGGAGTAGAGCTGTGTGTGTGATGTGTGGGGGTCAGGATGGATGGAGTAGAGCTGTGTGTGTGATGTGTGGGGGTCAGGATGGATGGAGCAGAGCTGTGTGTGTGATGTTTGGCGGTCAGGATGGATGGAGCAGAGCTGTGTGTGTGATGTGTGGGGGTCAGGATTGATGGAGTAGAGCTGTGTGTGTGATGTGTGGGGGTCAGGATGGATGGAGCAGAGCTGTGTGTGATGTGTGGGGGTCAGGATGGATGGAGCAGAGCTGTGTGTGATGTGTGGGGGTCAGGATGGATGGAGTAGAGCTGTGTGTGTGTGATGTGTGGGGGTCAGGATGGATGGAGTAGAGCTGTGTGTGTGTGATGTGTGGGGGTCAGGATGGATGGAGTAGAGCTGTGTGTGTGATGTGTGGGGATCAGGATGGATGGAGTAGAGCTGTGTGTGTGTGATGTGTGGGGGTCAGGATGGATGGAGTAGAGCTGTGTGTGTGTGATGTGTGGGGGTCAGGATGGATGGAGTAGAGCTGTGTGTGTGATGTGTGGGGATCAGGATGGATGGAGTAGAGCTGTGTGTGTGATGTGTGGGGATCAGGATGGATGGAGTAGGGCTGTGTGTGTGATGTGTGGGGGTCAGGATGGATGGAGTAGAGCTGTGTGTGTGATGTGTGGGGGTCAGGATGGATGGAGTAGAGCTGTGTGTGTGATGTGTGGGGGTCAGGATGGATGGAGTAGAGCTGTGTGTGTGATGTGTGGGGGTCAGGATGGATGGAGTAGAGCTGTGTGTGTGATGTGTGGAGGTCAGGATGGATAGAGTAGAGCGGTGTGTGTGATGTGTGGAGGTCAGGATGGATGGAGTAGAGCTGTGTGTGTGATGTGTGGGGGTCAGGATGGAGGGAGTAGAGCTGTGTGTGTGATGTGTGGGGGTCAGGATGGATGGAGTAGAGCTGTGTGTGTGATGTGTGGGGGTCAGGATGGATGGAGTAGAGCTGTGTGTGTGATGTGTGGGGGTCAGGATGGATGGAGTAGAGCTGTGTGTGTGATGTGTGGGGGTCAGGATGGATGGAGCAGAGCTGTGTTTGTGATGTGTGGGGTGTCAGGATGGATGGAGTAGAGCTGTGTGATGTGTGGGGGTCAGGATGGATGGAGTAGAGCTGTGTGTGTGATGTGTGGGGGTCAGGATGGATGGAGCAGAGCTGTGTGTGATGTGTGGGGATCAGGATGGATGGAGTAGAGCTGTGTGTGTGATGTGTGGGGGTCAGGATGGATGGAGTAGAGCTGTGTGTGATGTGTGGGAGTCAGGATGGATGGAGCAGAGCTGTGTGTGTGATGTGTGGGGGTCAGGATGGATGGAGTAGAGCTGTGTGTGTGATGTGTGGGGGTCAGGATGGATGGAGTAGAGCTTTGTGTGTGATGTGTGCGGGTCAGGATGGATGGAGTAGAGCTGTGTGTGATGTGTGGCGGTTAGTATGGATGTAGTACAGCTGTGTGTGTGATGTGTGGGGGTCAGGATGGATGGAGTAGAGCTGTGTGTGTGATGTGTGGGGGTCAGGATGGATGGAGTAGAGCTGTGTGTGTGTGTGATGTGTGGGGGTCAGGATGGATGGAGTAGAGCTGTGTGTGTGATGTGTGGGGGTCAGGATGGATGGAGTAGAGCTGTGTGTGTGATGTGTGGGGGTCAGGATGGATGGAGTAGAGCTGTGTGTGATGTGTGGGGGTCAGGATGGATGGAGTAGAGCTGTGTGTGTGATGTGTGGGGTCAGGATGGATGGAGTAGAGCTGTGTGTGTGATGTGTGGGGGTCAGGATGGATGGAGTAGAGCTGTGTGTGATGTGTGTAGGGTCCGGATGGATGGAGTAGAGCGGTGTGTGTGATGTATGGGAGTCAGGATGGATGGAGTAGAGCTGTGTGTGTGATGTGTGGGGGTCAGGATGGATGGAGTAGAGCTGTGTGTGTGATGTGTGGGGGTCAGGATGGATGGAGTAGAGCTGTGTGTGATGTGTGGGGGTCAGGATGGATGGAGTAGAGCGGTGTGTGTGATGTGTGGGAGTCAGGATGGATGGAGTAGAGCTGTGTGTGTGATGTGTGTGGGTTAGGGTGGATGGAGTAGAGCTGTGTGTGTGATGTGTGGGGTCAGGATGGATGGAGTAGAGCTGTGTGTGTGATGTGTGGGGGTCAGGATGGATGGAGTAGAGCTGTGTGTGATGTGTGGAGGGTCCGGATGGATGGAGTAGAGCGGTGTGTGTGATGTGTGGGAGTCAGGATGGATGGAGTAGAGCTGTGTGTGTGATGTGTGGCGGTCAGGATGGATGGAGTAGAGCTGTGTGTGTGATGTGTGGGGGTCAGGATGGATGGAGTAGAGCTGTGTGTGTGATGTGTGGGATCAGGATGGATGGAGTAGAGCTGTGTGTGTGATGTGTGGGGGTCAGGATGGATGGAGTAGAGCTGTGTGTGTGATGTGTGGGGGTCAGGATGGATGGAGTAGAGCTGTGTGTGTGATGTGTGGGGGTCAGGATGGATCGAGTAGAGCTGTGTGTGTGATGTGTGGGATCAGGATGGATGGAGTAGAGCTCTGCGTGTGATGTGTGGGGGTCAGGATGGATGGAGTAGAGCTGTGTGTGTGATGTGTGGGGGTCAGGATAGATGGAGTAGAGCTGTGCGTGTGATGTGTGGGGGTCAGGATGGATGGAGTAGAGCTGTGTGTGATGTGTGGGGGTCAGGATGGATGGAGTAGAGCTGTGTGTGTGTGATGTGTGGGGGTCAGGATAGATGGAGTAGAGCTGTGTGTGTGATGTGTGGGGCTCAGGATGGATGGAGTAGAGCTGTGTGTGATGTGTGGGGGTCAGGATGGATGGAGTAGAGCTGTGTGTGTGATGTGTGGGGGTCAGGATGGATGGAGTAGAGCTGTGTGTGTGATGTGTGGGGGTCAGGATGGATGGAGTAGAGCTGTGTGTGTGATGTGTGGGGGTCAGGATGGATGGAGTAGAGCTGTGTGTGATGTGTGGGGGTCAGGATGGATGTAGGAGAGCTGTGTGTGTGATGTGTGGGGGTCAGGATGGATGGAACTCTATTTTATTATAAAATTAGGAAACATAACAGTAATTGTCAAAACAAAAATCTGTCTCTCTCCACAGTTTGGAGCATCAAACACAAATTAACACAACATGTGTATTCCAGTCCGTACAATGTCCGCTCAGGAAGCTTGCTTCTTCTGAACAAAGCAGAATAATAAGGACCTCCTCATCCTCTCTTGACTTTTCTTGAGCTTCTCTTTTGTTCTTTGCCTCTTCTCCTGCTTTAGTTTTTCTGTCCGTATCTTCCCTTACTGCCCATGGACTCCTTGGTGCCAGAAGATCCTTGATGCCAGACAAATCAGCAATGCCAGTATATGTTCCCCAGGAAAAAAACAAATAAACTGGCTTTAGCTTTTTTTTTCTCTCCTTTGAAATGAAATAACTTTTAGTACCACCTAGAGCATTCCCCTCATAAACCCCCCTACGCTATGCCGGGCCCCTAAGACATGAAAAGAAGATAACATTAAATATTTACATTATTTATACAATTTTCTGTTTCCCTACGAAGTTATACTATAACCTACTTACAATTTTTTTTTAAATTAATTAAATTTTTTTTTTCTTTTTTTCTTTTTTTTCCCAACACAATAACTGTAATCTAATATTTACAGCATATTATGGAGCTGGAGAAAGTATGATACCGTACAATCATGGCAGTTAATAACATCCATCTACCTTCTTCCTCTCTCAACAGGTACATTCATTTCTGCACCATCCCGCTCCAAACTGAACTGCTGCTATCTCCCTCTGCTTAAATCCTCTGTGCTGCTTGCTTCCTGTGAATTGTGTATCTTGCATTTCATCTGTTTGCATCGGTAAATGAAACTTTACTTTTAGTCACCTCTGCCATCCACCTCCCCCAAATGGCATCTTTCACCCATCCTTGCTGAGATGCTTTCCTTATCTAAGGAGAGCAATAAATTTCACTCCCCCCCCCCCCCTTTTGGTCATTACGTTTGCAATGCTAAAGTCAGCTGGCTAGTCTATTGGAACCTGATTAGCCACTCCCAGCTGTTTCCTAGTCGTACCTTAAACTTTCACTATAATATCAGTGTAAGCATGCATGCCACGCGAATATGAGCTGTATTAAGTATGAGCTGGAGAAAGTATGATACAGTTCAATCATGGCAGTTCGACAGGTAGGCCACAAACTCTGCCTTAATGCTTTACACTTAAAAGCTATCGCTAATGTTGTCACCTCTGTTCTCACTCTTGCTCTCAGTTTCAGAACTTCTTTCAAGTGCCAACCTCTGGGGCACACTATTCATATTAGCCCCTCTCTACTGTCCTCACCTATGCACAGCTCGCATGTACTCTTTGCCTTCTTGCTTAGCCTCAAACCCCCTCATGTCACTAACAAAAATAACAGTCTTCCTCACAAATCTCCTAACCATCTGCTAACCCTCGCTATTCTGCTGTTACTAGCTGCTGGGGATATCTCTCCCAATCCTGGCCCACCCTCCACTGCTCCTAGCTATCACCCCCTACCGGACTCACTAATAAAATCCCCAAGCCCAACTGCTAGCCCATGCATACCCTCCCCTGACTCCTTTAATTGTGCACTCTGGAACTGCCAGTCAGCATGTAATAAACTCCCCACCATCCACGACTTTTTTACTGCTAAATCTTTAAATCTGCTAGCTTTCACTGAAACGTGGGTACAGCAGTCTGACACGGCCTACCCTGCTGCACTGTCTTACAATGGCCTGCAGTTCTCCCATACCCCGAGACCAGATGACAGGCGTGGCAGAGGAGTAGGTGCTCTTCTCTCCCAGAAATGCACCTACCAGGTCATCCCCCCTGTACCCTCACTCACTTTTCCATCATTTGAAGTACATATGCTACGGCTTTTCCGCCCGCTGTCCATGCGAGTAGCAGTTATCTATCGCCCCCCAGGTGCTGCTCACCTGTTTTTGGACCACTTTGCTGCCTGGCTCCCCCACTTCCTATCCTGTGAAATTCCAACCCTCATCTTAGGTGATTTTAACATCCCCACTAATGACCCCAACTGCCTCTCAGCTTCTTTCGCTCACCTCCTCCCTTGGTCTCTCTCAACTCACAGCCTCTCCCACTCACAAGGATGGCAATACTCTGGATCTGGTCTTCCTCCGGCTCTGCTGTGCTTCCAACTTCACTAACTCCCCTCTCCCGCTCTCAGATCATAAGCTCCTCTCTTTCTCTGTCACGCTCCCTAACATCTCTCCAGACCCACCTACCTACAGTACCTACAGGAACCTTAAGGCCATTCACACCCAGAACTTTGCTGAATCCCTACAGTCCTCTCTGTCCCCCATCTCTCTCCTCACCTGCCCCAACCTGGCTGCCGCTCACTACAACGCCGCTCTCAAACATGCCCTGGATGAAGCGGCGCCCCCCAGGACCCGAGCCATCCGATGTAGACCGCAGCAACCCTGGCTCACGCCTCAAACGCGCTTCATCCGGCGGTGCTCTAGAAGTGCTGAACGGCTGTGGAGGAAATCGCAAACGTCCGCAGACTTCCTCCACTACAAATTCATGCTCAGAACCTACAACCTCGCCCTCCACCGCGCCAAACAAGTCTATTTCACCTCTCTAGTCTCCTCACTATCCCACAACCCTAAACGGCTCTTTGATACTTTTCACTCCCTTCTCAGCCCTAAACCGCAGCCCCCGGTGACGGATCTCAGTGCTGAAAAGCTGGCTGCTTACTTCAAAAAGAAAATTGATGACATCCGTCAGGAAATAACTTCCTAATCCCAGACTAGCCCTTACCCTAGTCTTGTCAGCACTGCAGATAGCTCCTTCTCACTGTCTGTACTCAGACCAGCGACAGAGGAAGAAGTCTCCAAATTGCTCTTCTCTGCTCGCCCCACCACCTGCGCCAGCGACCCCCTCCCCTCACACCTCCTCCGTTCCTTCTCCCCAGTGGTCATCTCCCATCTCACCACTATATTCAACCTCTCTCTGACCTCTGGCATCTTTCCCTCTTCTTTCAAACACGTCATCATATCCCCACTGCTAAAGAAGCCGACTCTGGATGCGACTGATGCTGCCAACTACCAACCTATCTCAAACCTCCCCTTCAACTCCAAACTACTTGAACGTGTGGTTTACTCCCGCCTTGTAAGCTACCTATCAGAGCACTCTCTCCTAGACCGCCTACTGTCTGGCTTTCGACCTCAACACTCGACAGAAACTGCCCTTACAAGGGTATCCAATGACCTACTGACAGCCAAATCGAGGGGTGATTACTCCCTACTGATCCTCCTCGACCTCTCCGCAGCATTTGACACTGTTGACCACAAACTCCTCCTCAGTATGCTACGCTCCATTGGCCTAAAGGACACTGCCCTCTCCTGGTTCTCCTCCTACCTATCTGACTGCTCTTTCAGTGTCTCCTTTGCTGGCTCTACCTCCCCTCCTCTTCCCCTTCCTGTTGGGGTCCCCCAGGGCTCTGTCCTCGGCCCCCTTCTTTTCTTTATCTACACAGCCCCTATTGGACAAACCATCAGGAGATTTGGCCTCCAATACCACCTGTATGCTGATGACACCCAGCTATACACCTCTCCCCGTGACATCTCTGCACCTTTACTCCAAAACATCACTAACTGTCTGTCTGCTGTCTCTAACACTATGTCCTCTCTCTACCTAAAACTAAACCTCTCTAAAACTGACTTACTGGTATTTCCACCCTCCACTAACCGACCTCCTCTTGACATCTCCATCTCAGTGTGTGGCACCACCATAACTCCTAGACAACATGCCCGCTGCCTTGGGGTCATATTTGATTCTGATCTCTCTTTTACCCCCTATATACAATCTCTGGCCCGAACATGTCAGCTGCACCTCAAAAACATTGCAAGAATCCGCTCTTTTCTCACTGTAGACACGTTAAAAACACTTACTGTTGCCCTCATCCACTCCCGGCTCGATTATTGCAACTCGTTGCTGATTGGCCTCCCCTGCACCAGACTCTACCCTCTCCAATCCATCCTGAATGCGGCAGCCAGGCTCATCTTCCTGTCCAGCCGCTACTCGGACGCCTCTGCCCTGTGCCAGTCACTGCACTGGCTGCCCGTTAAATACAGAATTCAATTTAAACTCGCTACCTTCATCCACAAAGCCCTCCACAGTGCTGCGCCCCCCTATATCGCCTCCCTCATCTCAATCCATCACCCAGCCCGGGCTCTCCGCTCTGCTAATGAAACCAGACTAAGCGCCCCTTTAATTTGAACTTCTCATTCCCGCCTCCAAGACTTCTTCAGAGCAGCATCGGTCCTCTGGAACGCACTTCCAAAGGCTACCCGAGCAATCCAGGACTTGCAGACCTTCAGGCGTGCTCTAAAAATGCACCACTTCAGGGAGGCATACCGCATTTCCTAAACAAACCCCTCTGTACTCCGCCTGATAACATGCTCCCTGACCTACTGACTGCAATCCCTGCTAGCCATCATAAACCGCTCCTGCAGTCATACTGATTCTGCCGTCACACGGCTAAATGTCTGACCATTGTCTATGTGTATAGCATCCCTCACTCTCCACCTCCCCATACCGTGCACACTGCCAGCCCCTTTACCTTCTGTATCCCCCCATTACTTGTAGTATGTAAGCTCGTTGGAGCAGGACCCGCACCCTATTGTTTCCATCAATTGATTACTATGTAACCGTGGTTCTGTAATGTTTGTACTTTTGTCTTTCTGTATCCCCCTGTCTATGTAAGCGCTGCGGAATATGTTGGCGCTATACAAATAAAGTTTATTGTTATTACACATATACATTATATATATATATATATATATATATATATATATATATATATATATATATATATTTATACACACATACATTATATATATACACACACACACATACATTATATATATATATATATATACATTACATTATATATATATATACACATACATTATATATATATATATATACACACACACACACACTACATATATATATATATACATATATATATATATATATATATATATATATATATATATATATATATATAGATATATACACACACACACACATACATTAGGGATGAGCGAGCGTACTCGTCCGAGCTTGATGCTCATTCGAGTATTAGGGTACTCGAGATGCTCGTTACTCGAGACGAGCACCACGCGATGTTCGAGTCACTTTCATTTTCTTCCCTGAGAAATTTGCACCCTTTTCTGGCCAATAGAAAGACAGGGAAGGCATTACAACTTCCTCCTGTGACATTCCAGCCCTATACCACCCCCTGCAGTGAGTGGCTGGCGAGATCAGGTGACACCCGAGTATTAAAATCTGCCCCACCCACGGCTCGCCACAGATGCATGCTGACATAGATCAGGGAAAATGCTGTCTTGCTGTAGCTGCTATAGGGAGAGTGTTAGAAGTATTTTAGGCTTCAAGAACCCCAACAGTCCTTCTTAGGGCCACATCTGACCGTGTGCAGTACTGTTGAGGCTGCTTTTAGCAGTGTTGTACTTTTTTTTTTTTGTATATCAGGCGTGCAGACCATTGCGTCCTCAGTCTGCAGTCATTTTACAGAGTATAGGGGCAGTACTGGTGAGGCAGGGACAGTGGTACATGGAAAGAGATCTACTGTCTATATAGGCAGTGGGCTTTTTCAAAAAAATTGGGGAAAAATACTATATTTGGGCTGCCTGTGACCGTCTTCAGGTTACTGCGCGTCTGCTGGGGGTAGTAGTCACTAATTAATACCCAGCTAAGCGTTACAGCAGGCTTGCGCATAATTGTTTCCTGGCTCTGCTGTCTCCGTTACATGATTGCCGTCATCCCGCCAGAGGGAAACAGTATACATATATACGCTGCATACGGTGTCTGTCTGCTTTTTCATCTCACCATTTTAAAAAATTGTAGCAAAATACTTAAAGGGGTTGTCCCGCGCCGAAACGGGTTTTTTTTTTTTCAAACCCCCCCCCCGTTCGGCGCGAGACAACCCCGATGCAGGGACTGAAAAAAAGAACAGGACAGCGCTTACCTGAATCCCGGCGCTCCGGTGACTTCTATACTTACCGGTGAAGATGGCCGCCGGGATCCTCTACCTCCGTGGACCGCAGCTCTTCTGTGCGGTCCATTGCCGATTCCAGCCTCCTGATTGGCTGGAATCGGCACGTGACGGGGCGGAGCTACACGGAGCTACGCGGAGCCCCATAGAGAACAGGAGAAGACCCGGACTGCGCAAGCGCGGCTAATTTGGCCATCGGAGGGCGAAAATTAGTCGGCACCATGGAGACGAGGACGCCAGCAACGGAGCAGGTAAGTATAAAACTTTTTATAACTTCTGTATGGCTCATAATTAATGCACAATGTACATTACAAAGTGCATTAATATGGCCATACAGAAGTGTATAGACCCACTTGCTGCCGCGGGACAACCCCTTTAAGGCCTACCACTGCCCTTTGGCCACTTGACTGGTTCTGCGCTGTGAATTACAGTAGTTCAGTCATACGCACCTAGGTCTCACTACAGGCTTGCGCATAATTGTTTCCTGGCTCTGCTGTCTCCGTTACATGATCGCCGTCATCCCGCCAGAGGGAAACAGTATACATATATACGCTGCATACGGTGTCTGTCTGCTTTTTCATCTCACCAT
This sequence comes from Eleutherodactylus coqui, assembly GCF_035609145.1. NCBI lineage: Eukaryota > Metazoa > Chordata > Amphibia > Anura > Eleutherodactylidae > Eleutherodactylus > Eleutherodactylus coqui. The sequence continues at coordinate 12,479,786 of NC_089841.1, read as the reverse complement.
TTTAAAAAATTGTAGCAAAATACTTAAGGCCTACCACTGCCCTTTGGCCACTTGACTGGTTCTGCACTGTGAATTACAGTAGCTCAGTCATACGCACCTAGGTCTCACTACAGGCTTGCGCATAATTGTTTCCTGGCTCTGCTGTGCGCTCCGTAAGCGAAGTCAGCCTCCAACCACAGGCCAATAAGCGGCACATTTAATTACAGCGTTCTGTTTCTGCTCTACTCGTAATACACCATGCTGAGGGGTAGGGGTAGGCCTAGAGGACGTGGACGCGGGCAAGGACGCGGAGGCCCAAGCCAGGGTGTGGGCACAGGCCGAGCTCCTGGTCCAGGTGTATCGCAGCCGACTGCTGCGGGATTAGGAGAGAGGCACGTTTCTGGAGTCCCCAGATTCATTTCACAATTAATGGGTCCACGCGGTAGACCTTTATTAGAAACTGAGCAGTGTGAGCAGGTCCTGTCGTGGATGGAAGAAAGTGCATCCAGCAATCTATCGACCACCCAGTCTTCTACGCCGTCCACTGCTGCAACTCTGAATCCTCTGGCTGCTGCTCCTCCTTCCTCCCAGCCTCCTCACTCCATTAAAATGACACATTCTGAGGAGCAGGCAGACTCCCAGGAACTGTTCTCGGGCCCCTGCTCAGAATAGACAGCAATGGTTCCTCTCCCACCGGAGGAGTTTGTCGTGACCGATGCCCAACCTTTGGAAAGTTCCCGAGGTCCGGGGCATGAGGCTGGGGACTTCCGGCAACTGTCTCAAGAGCTTTCAGTGGGTGAGGAGGACGATGACGATTAGACACAGTTGTCTATCAGTGAGGTAGTAGTAAGGGCAGTAAGTCCGAGGGAGGAGTGCACAGAGGATTCGGAGGAAGAGCAGCTGGACGATGAGGGGACTGACCCCACCTGGTTTGCTAAGCCTACTGAGGACAGGTCTTCAGAGGGGGAGGCAAGTGCAGCAGCAGGGCAGGTTGGAAGAGGCAGTGCGGTGGCCAGGGGTAGAGGCAGGGCCAGACCGAATAATCCACCAACTGTTTCCCAAAGCGCCCCCTCGCGCCATGCCCCCCTGAGAAGCCGAGGTGCTCAAAGGTGTGGCAGTTTTTCACTGAGAGTGCAGACGACCGACGAACTGTGGTGTGCAAGGTTTGTCGCACCAAGATCAGCCGGGGAGCCACCACCACCAGCCTCACCACCACCAGCATGCGCATGCATATGATGGCCAAGCACCCCACAAGGTGGGACGAAGGCTGTTCACCGCCTCCGGTTTGCACCACTGCCTCTCCCCCTGTGCCCCAACCTGCCACTGAGATCCAACCCCCCTCTCAGGACACAGGCACGACCGTCTCCCGGCCTGCACCCACACCCTCACCTCCGCTGTCCTCGGCCCCATCCAGCAATGTCTTTCAGCGCAGCGTCCAGCCGTCGCTAGCACAACTGTTTGAGCGCAAGCGCAAGTACGCCGCCACGCACCCGCACGCTCAAGCGTTAAACGTGCACATAGCCAAATTGATCAGCCTGGAGATGCTGTCGTATAGGCTTGTGGAAACGGAGGCTTTCAAAAACATGATGGCGGCGGCGGCCCCATGCTACTCGGTTCCCAGTCGCCACTACTTTTCCTGATGTGCCGTCCCAGCCCTGCACGACCACGTCTCCCGCAACATTGTACGCTCCCTCACCAACACGGTTACTGCCAAGGTCCACTTAACAACGGACACGTGGACAAGCACAGGCGGGCAGGGCCACTATATCTCCCTGACGGCACATTGGGTGAATTTAGTGGAGGCTGGGACCGAGTCAGAGCCTGGGACCGCTCACGTCTTACCCACCCCCAGAATTGCTGGCCCCAGATCGGTGCTGGTATCTGCGGCGGTGTATGCTTCCTTCACTAAACCACCCTCCTCCTCCTACGCAACCTCTGTCTCGCAATCAAGATGTGTCAGCAGCAGCACGTCGCCAGCAGTCGGTGTCGCGCGGCGTGGCAGCACAGCGTTGGGCAAGCGTCAGCAGGCCGTGCTGAAACTACTCAGCTTAGAAGAGAAGAGGCACACGGCCCACGAACTGCTGCAGGGTCTGACAGAGCAGACCGACCGCTGGCTTGCGCCGCTGAGCCTCCAACAGGGCATGGTCGTGTGTGACAACGACCGTAACCTGGTGGCGGCTCTGCAGCTCGGCAGCCTCACGCACGTGCCATGCCTGGCCCACGTCTTTAATTTGGTGGTTCAGCGTTTTCTGCAAAGCTACCCACGCTTGTTAGACCTGCTCGGAAAGGTGCGGCGGCTCAGCGCACATTTCCGCAAGTCCAACACGGACGCTGCCACCCTGTGGACCCTGCAAAATCGGTTTAATCTGCCAGTGCACCGACTGCTGTGCAACGTGCCCACACGGTGGAACTCTACGCTCCACATGTTGGCCAGGCTCTATGAGCAGCGTAGAGCTATAGTGGAATACCAACTCCAACATGGGCGGCGTAGTGCGAGTCAGCCTCCTCAATTCTTTACAGAAGAGTGGGCCTGGTTGGCAGACATCTGCCAGGTCCTTGGAAACTTTGAGGAGTCTAACCAGATGGTGAGCGGCGATGCTGCAATCATTAGCGTCACCATTCCTCTGCTATGCCTTTTGAGAAGTTCCCTGCAAAGCATAAAGGCAAACGCTTTGCGCTTGGAAATGGAGGCGGGGGAAGACAGTATGTCGCTGGATAGTCAGAGCACCCTCATGTCTATATCTCAGCGCGTTGAGGAGGAGGGGGAGGAGCATGAGGAGGAGGGGGAAGAGACAGCTTGGCCCACTGCTGAGGGTACCCATGCTGCTTGCCTGTCATCCTTTCAGCGTGTATGGCCTGAGGAGGAGGAGGATCCTGAAAATGATCTTCCTAGTGAAGACAACCATGTGTTGCGTACAGGTACCCTGGCACACATGGCTGACTTCATGTTAGGATGCCTTTCTCGTGACCCTCGCGTTACACGCATTCTGGCCACTACGGATTACTGGGTGTACACACTGCTCGACCCACGGTATAAGGAGAACCTTTCCACTCTCATACCCGAAGAGGAAAGGGGTTCGAGAGTGATGCTATACCACAGGACCCTGGCGGACAAACTGATGGTAAAATTCCCATCCGACAGCGCTAGTGGCAGAAGGAGCAGTTCCGAGGGCCAGGTAGCAGGGGAGGCGCGGAGATCAGGCAGCATGTACAGCGCAGGCAGGGGAACACTCTCCAAGGCCTTTGCCAGCTTTATGGCTCCCCAGCAAGACTGTGTCACCGCTCCCCAGTCAAGGCTGAGTCGGCAGGGGTACTGTAAAAGGATGGTGAGGGAGTACGTAGCCGATCGCACGACCGTCCTCCGTGACGCCTCTGCTCCCTACAACTACTGGGTGTCGAAGCTGGACACGTGGCCTGAACTCGCGCTGTATGCCCTGGAGGTGCTTGCTTGTCCTGTGGCTAGCGTCTTGTCAGAGAGGGTGTTTAGTGCGGCTGGGGGAATCATCACGGATAAGCGTACCCGCCTGTCAACTGACAGTGCTGACAGGCTTACACTCATAAAGATGAACAAAGCCTGGATTTCCCCATACTTCTCTTCTCCACCAGCGGACAGCAGCGGTACCTAAAGAATACGTAGGCTGCACCCGCGGATGGAAGCATCGTTCTCTATCACCATAAAAAATGGGGACCTGTTAGCTTCATCAATCTGTGTATTATATTCATCTTCCTCCTCCTGCTCCTCCTCCTGAAATCTCACGTAATCACGCCGAACGGGCAATTTTTCTTAGGCCCACAAGGCTCAGTCATATTACTTTTGTAAACAATGTTTATACGTTTCAATTCTCATTAAAGCGTTGAAACTTGCACCTGAACCAAATTTTATTTTAACTGGGCTGCCTCCAGGCCTAGTTACAAATAAAGCCACAGTAACCAAAGCGATTAATGGGTTTCACCTGCCCTCTTGGCTGGGTATGAGCAATTTTTCTGAGGTACATTAGTACTGTTGGTACACCAATTTTTTTGGGCCCTCGCCTACAGTGTAATCCTAGTAATTTTTATGGGTTGGCCTACACTTTTGCTACATAAATGTAACTGGGGCCTTGTCTATACTGCAACTACTGAAATGTGAAAGAGACTGTTATCTCCCTAAACTGCTGCAACGGGAATGTTACTGTGGCCTGTGTTGAGTGCTACTATTACTGAAATGGAACTAATACTGTGCTCCCCCTATACTGCTGCTTTGGAATTGTTACTGGGGCCTGTCTAGACTGCTACTATTACTGAAATGGAACTAAGACTGTGCTCCCCCTATAATGCTGCTAGTGATATGTTACTGGGGCCTGTCCCTAATGCTACCGCTGAAATGTTACTGATTCTGGGCTCTGCCTATACCGCTGCTAATGCTATGTCACTGGGGTGTGGAAACGGAGGCTTCCCAAAAACATGATGGTGACAAGGCCATTTCCCACCAACGCGGTTACTGTTAAGGTGCATATAACCACGGACACGTGGAGAGGACACGTAGTGCCTCAAAAACATCCCCCTCCTCCTCCAACAATGAAAACATTCTTGGCAAATACCTTTGCATTGGTCCGTCTGGTGGCAGTCCAAGAATATCACCTTTAACGACACAACAAGAGAGACCCCCCCACCATCCCCCTGCCACGGCCCACTTAAAGGGGTTGTCCCGCGAAAGCAAGTGGAGCTATACACTTCTGTATGGCCATATTAATGCACTTTGTAATGTACATTGTGCATTAATTATGAGCCATACAGAAGTTATCAGAAATTATTCACTTACCTGTTCTGTTGCTAGCGTCCTCGTCTCCATGGTGCCGTCTAATTTTCAGCGTCTAATCACCGGATTAGACGCGCTTGCGCAGTCCGGTCTTCTTTTCTCGATGGGGCCGCTCGTGCCGGAGAGCGGCTCCGTGTAGCTCCGCCCCGTCACGTGCCGATTCCAGCCAATCAGGAGGCTGGAATCGGCAATGGACCGCACAGAAGAGCTGCGGTCCACCGAGGGAGAAGATCCCGGCGGCCATCTTCAACCGGTAAGTAAGAAGTCACCGGAGCGCGGGGATTCAGGTAAGCGCTGTGCAGATTTTTTTTTAGGTCCCTGCATCGGGTTTGTCTCGCGCCGAACGGGGGGGCTGTTGAAAAAAAAAAAAACCCGTTTCGGCGGGGGACAACCCCTTTAATCCTTGCCACATTCCGAAAACCAACTAAATAAAACCGCGGTACTAGGTCCACAGTCGCCACCACATTCCCACCAACGCGGTTACTGTTAAGGTGCATATAACCACGGCCACGTGGAGAGGACACGTAGTGCCTCAAAAACATCCCCCTCCTCCTCCAACAATGAAAACATTCTTGGCAAATACCTTTGCATTGGTCCGTCTGGTAGCAGTCCAAGAATTTCACCTTAACGACACAACAAGAGAAACCCCCCACCATCCCCCCACCACGGCCCACTTAATCCTGGCCACATTCCGAAAACCAACTAAATAAAACCGCGCTACCAGGTCCGCAGTCGCCACCACATTCCCACCAACGCGGTTACTGTTAAGGTACATATTACCAGTCTGACTGGGGCATGCACTGTGGGCCGAAGCTCACCTGTATTGTATCTGACGTTAGCTCTGCTGAGCAGGGCACTGCAATGGGATACATTTATGTACCGCCGATGGGTTCCAGGGAGCCACCCATGCTGTGGGTCAACAGGGACTTCACATTACAGATTTGTACCTGCCAGTGTCTATGTATTAAAAACCCCGGTCAGACTGAGGCATGCAGTGTGGGCCGAAGCCCACCTGCATTTAATCTGACGTTACCTCAGCTGTGCTGGGCACTGCAATGGGATTTGTTTATGTACCGCCGGTGGGTTCCAGGGAGCCACCCATGCTTTTGGTCCACACGGACTTCACATTAGGGAGTTGTACCTGCCTGTGTCTATGTATTAAAAACCCCGGTCAGACTGGGGCATGCAGCGTGGGCCGAAGCCCACCTGCATTTAATCTGACGTTACCTCAGCTGTGCTGGGCACTGCAATGGGATTTGTTTATGTACCGCCGGTGGGTTCCAGGGAGCCACCCATGCTGTGGGTGCACACGGAATTCCCATTGCAGAGTTGTACCTGCCTGTGACTATTTATAAAAAACCCCGGTCTGACTGGGGCATGCAGTGTGGGCCGAAGCCCACCTGTATTTAATCTAACGTTAGCTCTACTATCCGGGGCACTGCATTGGGACAAACTACAGGAGCAATACAGTGCTAATGAGATGTGCACAGCTACGCTAGCATTGGAGTCCGCTGTAGGCCTGCGATTGCTAAGGGTTTGTGCAGATGCCTATGTCCTGGGTGCAGTGAAAGTCCGCTTCCTGCCTAGGATTGGTGAAGCTGTGGGCCGAGGCCTATGTCGTGGACGCGGTGCAAGTCTGCCATGTTTGGCCGCTCAGATCAATTTTTTGTTCATGTCTTCGGTTTCCTAGGACCCACCTATGCTGTTGGTGCAAACTTAGCTCCCATCGCGGTGTTTGACCTGTCTGGCACAAAGACACTGACTGACTTGGGTAGGGGGCAGAGCGCAGACGGTTTTCCCCTTGCAGTGTGGATTGAGCTATGCGACACCTTGACAGAATGAATACTGTGCGGCATATGGATTCCCCATTGCTATGCGCACGTTTGCAGCTCCTGACAGAGGTGGCACAGGATTGGATTTCTCATTGCTTCTGTACAGCATTGTGGGCTATCACCCCGCCCCTTTTAAAGAGGGTCGCTGCCTAGCCCTGCCAACCCTCTGCAGTGTGTGCCTCGGGTTCCTCATGGCAGACGCACTTATAAATAGACATGAGGGTGGTGTGGCTATGAGGCCAGCGTGTGGCATGAGTGTAGCTGAAGGCTGCGCAGGGACACTTGGGTGTGCGCTGTGGACACTGGGTCGTGTGTGTGTGTGTGTGTGTGGGGGGGGGGCAGCATGTAACCCAGGAGAAGTGGCAATGGAGTGTTATGCAGGCAGTGATTGTGCTTGGTTGGAGGTAGTGTGGTGCTTAGCTAAGGTATGCCATGCTAATGAGGGTTTTTCAGAAGTAAAAGTTGTTGGGAGGGGGGGGGCCCACTCTTGCCGCTATTGTGGCTTAATAGTGGGACCTGGGAACCTGAGATGCAGCCCAACATGTAGCCCCTCGCCTGCCCTATCCGTTGCTGTGTCGTTCCCATCACTTTCTTGAATTTCCCAGATTTTCACAAATGAAAACCTTAGCGAGCATCGGCGATATACAAAAATGCTCGGGTCGCCCATTGACTTCAATGGGGTTCGTTACTCGAAATGAACCCTCGAGCATCGCGGAAAGTTCGACTCGAGTAACGAGCACCCGAGCATTTTGGTGCTTGCTCATCTCTAATACACACACATTATATATATATATATACACACACATACATTATATATATATATACACACACATTTTATATATATATATATATATATATATATACACACACATACATTATATATATATATGTATATACACACATACATTATATATACATATATACACACATACATTTTATATATATACTAGCGTACCCGTCGCGCGTTGCTGCGAAGACAGACATACATACATACATTCGTTTTTATATATCTAGATGACGGCAGCAGCGACCACTGAGGTTTTGTAGGCCGCTGCTTCCCCCTTCCAGGCTGAATAAAATAGCCGTTGTGTGAGAATCGCTGGGGGGGAGACATTCTTACTGCTGGGAGAATTGCTGGGGGGGGGGGGGGGGGGAGACATTCTTACTGCTGGGAGAATTGCTGGGGGGGGATGGGAGACATTCTGACTGCTGGGAGAATCGCTGGGGGGGGGGGATGGGAGACATTCTGACTGCTGGGAGAATCGCTGAGGGGGGATCGGAGACATTCTGACTGCTGGGAGAATCGCTGGCGGGGGAGCGGAGGCATGACTGCTGGGAGAATCGTTGGGGGGGGGGGGGGCATGGTGACTGCCAAGAAAATCTCTGTGGGGGAAGGGGGGCATGATGACTGCGAGGAGAACCGCTGGGGGGGAGCCATTATGACTGCTGGGGGAACCACTTGGGGGGAGGGGGGCATTATTATTGCTGGCGGACGGGGAGGGGGGCATGGTGACTGCCAAGAAAATCTCTGTGGGGGAAGGGGGGCATGATGACTGCCAGGAGAACCGCTGGGGGGGAGCCATTATGACTGCTGGGGGAACCACTTGGGGGGAGGGGGGCCTTATTATTGCTGGCGGACAGCTGGGGGTGGCATTGTGACTGCTGGTGGACCACTGGGGGGGGGGGGGTATTATGACTGCTGGGGGAACCGCTGGGGGGGGGGGGGAGCGGGCATTATTACTGCTGGGGGACCGCTGGGGTATATCACTCTTATTACTAATGGGGGGAGTGTCACTATTATTACTGCTGTGGGATGTCACTATTATCGCTGGGGTGAAGGTGTCACTATTACCGCTGGGGTATGTGTACATGTGGCAGAAATGGGCAGGGCTCTTTCAGAATAGACCGGGTGCAGATTTTGACTGCTTTTTAGATGCGGAAATGCTGCAGAATTTTCCACAGAAATCTCCGCTGAGGACATTCTGCAGTATTTCCGCGTCCAAAAAGCAGTCAGAATCTGCACCCGGTCTATTCTGAAACAGCCTTGTCCTTTTTAGAACGACGGGGGTAAAATCATACGTTGTGATAAGCCCCGCCCCCTGACGTGTTGGCACTTTGCGATACATAAGTAGGTTTTGGGTTGTAGTTTGGGCACTCGGTCCCTAAAAGGTTCGCCATCACTGGCCTAGTACATGTTTGCCCACTTCCAACTCCAATGGAGACTGACTGTAAATGGCTGGCGTGCTCTAGTATTAGATAGCTACAAAGCAGGTAGCGTAGGAGCGAGGGACTGGGGGGCGGGAGATTAGGACAGGAAAGGGTTAAGCGACCGGAGGAGGTGGGAGGAGTTAATACAGGAAGAAGAGAGAGGGAGAAGGAGAGTGTGCCATTCCACGTGGAGTAAGAGAAGAAGGAAGACGTGTGAAGGAAGGCAGAAGATTAAAAGAGAAGAAACATGGACCAGCTCGTTCTGCAGATCAAGGAAGCTGTTGCCAGCCAGGGACCGGAATGGCTGATGAGGATGGCCGCGGAGATCGGTGCCACGCCGTCGGGAGAAGCCGGGGCAGGAGAAGTGCAGCCGGCGCAGATGGCATCCAGCGCGCCCCGCGGAAGACCCCAGAGAAGGAGGATTCCCCCTACCAGGCTGAGCCCGAGCCCAGCCGTGAAGAAGGGGGCCCAGAACGCAAGCCCGAGACCTGCGCGTTCGAATGTCGGTGGCGGAGCGCGGCCGCAGCGACCGGCGGCGGGAGGCAACATGGGCGCGACCGGAAGAAGCGCCGGAAGACCAGAAGAAACCCCCGAGGGACTTACCGGGACTTCAGCAGCGGCATCAGGAGCGGGTAAGTCCAGCGTGGGAAGGGTTTGCCCCGCGGCTGTCCAGCGTCGGGCGGAGAGAGAAGGGGGACGGCCTGCGCGCCGTGCCGGCGGCGGGCGGATGGATCCGCGGGCCGGAAGAAGTTCCGGCGCCGGGACTCCCGAGCGGAGGGAGACGAGCCCCAGCGGCAGCAGCGAGGCCAGCAACAGCGCAAGCGGCCGCAGCAGCGCGAGCGCAGGGCAAAGGGGGGGGTGGGGGATGAGGAGGAAGAGGCGCAGGGCGGGAAAGCAGAGGGGGGGAAGGGGGGGGGGAGCCCGGGGAGCCCAAGCAGGCAGTATGGCCCCATTGTCGCCCCAGGGCTCATGCCCTAATATGAGGGGCAGTGGGACACAATATATAGACACCTCAAGCCGGCAAGGGGGAGGGGGGGTACAATCAGGCAGTATGGCCCCATTGTCGCCCCAGGGCTCATGCCCTAACATGAGGGGCAGCGGGATATTTTATAGAGACGCGCCAAGCCAGAAAGGGGCTTACGGGGCACGCAGGAAGGAGGGAGGGGGAGGAGGGGCAGCGAGCAGCGGTCACAGGTCGCCCCGGGGTTCTTTCCCTTTTGCAAAGGACAGTCGAACACAAGCAGGCGAAGGCACTTCAGGCCGGCAAGGGGCTTACGGGGTGGAGCAAAGCGGACAGGTGAGACAGAGGAAAGGAAAGGGGGGAGGGGGAAGCTACCTGCCCGGTAGTCAAGGGGCCGGTAGCGGGACGGAGGGGGGGTTAGGCAGCAGGCGGGAGGTTGGCAGCATGGCGCGAGGAAGTTGGCGCAGCGAAGCAAGAACAGATAGCTCGTCATCGGAGTCCGGTGAGCCTTGTACACGTCAGGAGGCGCCCCATTTCGCCAGAGGGTACAGGCGTTCGGAAGCGGTGGACAGGAGCGGTAGGCGCAGCGGCCATGGGACTTTGGTTTGCGCGTCGCAGCAGGCGTTACCATGTTCACCGGCTTCCTCCACAGATGAGAGGCGGGCCTCACGTACCGAAAGGCAGGGCGAGCGGGCCGCAGCCTCCAGGGCGTCCTATGGCTACAGCAGGCGACCCCGTGGTGTCTCCCGTAATTGGGACAGGGTACGACACGCGGTGGCGAGTCCGGAAAGGAGCCAACCGGGACCGAGTCACCCGTCTTTCCCCTCGGCAGGGCCGGAGGACGAATTGGAGGGTGAGTCCCAATGTCATAGAGTGTGGGGTGATTCGTCGCCCAATAATGTGAATAATTTTATGGTAGCGCTGAGAGCGCTGGTGAACGAGTTTGACAAAGGTAAAGGTATGGTGACGAGTGTTAACCCGGGGAGTCCCGTGGTTGGTGATGTGGCTCACGCTGCCGGGTGCTCGCCAGTGGTGGCGACCGGAAAAGGCGACGAGTCGGTAAAAGATGGTTTGCGTTTTTCAGACTCCTTATTTTGTGGCGTGGCCCCGCTGGGGGTGGGCCTCGCGGAGGACACAATTGAAAAAATTAAAGGTGGAGTGTACGTGGACATTTGGTCGCTCCTATCGGTGGAGCATGTATCGGTGGATAAGGAGCGCTTCGCAGAACGGGACAAGAAGCCCAAAGTAGCTAAAACATTTAGCAATTGGCTACAAGCCATGTTAACCCTGGCTCACGTCATATGCCAGTACCAGCCGGGTAAAGGCCCGGAGCTACTGGTATATATTAACACTATTCATAGCGCTTACAAGCTGCACGGAGGTGCGGCATGGTGGCGCTATGACGAAGATTTTCGTCGGAGAATTTCGGGAACGAGTCATGTGAGCTGGGCGACAAAAGCGACGGATGCTTGGATCCAGTTGATCCTGGCACAAAAGCCGACGAAGCCCCTTTTTCAGAGCAACAGTACGGTTACTGGTGGGCAGCAGGCACCCGTTCCACATAAGCCCTCGGGTTCCTGCTGGGCATTTAATGAGGGTAACTGTCGGTTTCTTGCAGCATGTAAATTCCGGCACGAGTGCTCCTTTTGCGGCGGTGCGCACGCAGCGGTCAGATGTTTTCGGAGACAAAAGCAAAACTTGCCCGCGGCAACAGCGTTGCCCGGGGGCAACTCCAGTGAACGCGCTGTTCCTGGAGGAGTGGTTAGACAAGTACCACAGGAGACGGGAAGCAAACCTTCTTAAAGAAGGTTTTAACACGGGTTTCGTCATTCCGCATCAACCAGGTTCGGCGTTAACGCTTAGCCGCAATTTAAAATCGGCGTATGATAATAAAGAGATGGTGATGGAGAAGCTGCTAAAGGAGGTAGAACTGGGTCGGATGGCGGGGCCTTTTCAGGAACCGCCATTTGAGAACTTACGCGTTTCAGCTTTGGGCTTGGTACCAAAGAAGGAACCGGGTAAGTTCCGGCTTATCCATCACCTATCCTACCCGACGGGCGAGTCAGTCAACGACGGGATTTCCAAGGAGCAAACAGCTGTATCGTATACTTCTTTCGATAGGGCTGTCTGCCTAGTACGGCAGGCCGGAAGGGGGGCTCTGTTGGCAAAAGCCGATATCGAGTCCGCTTTTCGACTATTACCGGTGCATCCAGATTGCTTCCACTTGTTGGGCTGCCGTTTGGACGGCTTATATTTTGTGGATATGTGCTTACCGATGGGGTGTTCCATCTCTTGTTATTACTTTGAAGTGTTCAGTTCATTTCTGGACTGGATGCTTCGTTACGAGACGGGCATCCGATCGGTGTTGCATTATCTGGATGATTTCCTTTTCGTCGGGCCATCAGATTCAGAGATATGCGGGTTGTTATTGGCATCATTTCAGGATCTGATGGAAAAAGCGGGAGTACCGCTGTCACGCGAAAAAACGGTCGGTCCGGTGACATGTCTTACATTTTTAGGCATTGAAATCGATACCATGGCAATGGTATTTCGTTTACCGGACGAGAAAGTAGCGCGGTTGCGGCAGGAGGTTAAGTTGGTTGGCAGTTCTAAGAAAGTTACACTGCACCAGCTCCAAGTAATTATCGGCTTGCTAAATTTTGCGTGTCGGGTCATCCCGATGGGCCGCCCGTTTGCAAGGCGGCTGTCATTGGCGACAGTCGGGATTAAAGAGAAACACCACTTCGTCAGAGTGACAAAGGGTATGAAGGAGGACTTACACACATGGCAAGTCTTTCTTCAAACGTTTAATGGTCAGGTGATTTGTCAAGCTGCGGAAGTTGCAAACGAGGAGCTGGGACTGATGTCGGATGCATCGGGCTCCTGTGGTTTCGGGGTAATTTTGGAGGACAGTTGGTGCAGCGCACCTTGGCCCAGAGAATGGTTCGAAAGACGATGGGTGAAGAACATAACACTGCTGGAGATTTTTCCGCTAATGGTGGCGGTGGAGATCTGGGGGACGATTTTGGAAAACAGGAATATCTGCTTCTGGTCGGACAACCAGGCAGTAGTGACAGCGGTGAACAGGCAGACGTCCAGATCTCCCTTGGTTTTGGCAGTTTTACGCCATTTGGTCTTGCGATGCCTGCAGAGTAATATTAAGCTGAAGGCGAGATACGTACCCGGAATAAACAATAACACGGCTGACGCTCTTTCTCGTTTCCAGATGGAGAGATTCAGGGAACTCCACCCGACAGCGGATGTCAAAGGGGTATGTTGCCCGGCGATCTTATGGGAGATAGTAGAAGAGAGCTCACGACTCTGATTCGCAACTCCGTTGCGGAATCGACGTGGAAGCGATATAATGCTATATGGAAAAGGTGGTTGATGGCAGCAGGGGGACAATTCCCTGAGGGAGCGCGGGCAAGAGCGGTGACGTTAGACGTTATAGCGGAGCTGCGGCGTCGCGGTGCATCGGCGAGCTCGGCGCGCAAGCACTTATCGGCCATTGCGTTTTTGTTGCGCCTGCACGGACGGCGTGACGTGACAAAGGAGTTTGTCTTCGGACAGATTCTCAAAGGTTGGAAAAAAGAAGGGTCGTCAAGAGACGACAGGCGGCCGATAACATTTGAGCTGTTAAAGGCGATGCTGAACGTTTTGGGAGCAGTGTGCAAAGATGAAAGCGAGGTGCTGCTTTTTCGGGTGGCGTTTTCGTTAGCGTTTTTCGCGGCATTGAGACTGAGCGAAATAGTGGCCCCCAGCTGTAGGAAGCTGGGGGGGTTGCGTTTCGAGGATGTTCTATGCGGTACAGATGATATAAAGATATGCATCAAAAAGTCCAAGACTGATGTGTATGGCGCAGGCGAGTGGCTGCGCTTGACGGCGTTGGGGACAGCGGCTTGTCCTGTGGCGTTGCTGAGACAGTTTTTGTCACGGCACAGCGGAAAAGGACAGCTATTGGCGCATGCTTCAGGAGCCCCACTGACCAAGTTCCAGTTTGGGGCTGTTATGCGCGCATGCTTGAAGCGATTAGGTTTCGAGCCCAGCGAGTTTGGCACGCATTCTTTCAGGATCGGCGCAGCAACGTCTGCTTTTGCTTGCGGATTAAGAGGAGACGAGGTGAAGCGAGTTGGACGCTGGAGGTCGGAGGCGTACAAGTCGTACGTCCGACCAAATTTGAGAGTGTTATAGTTTAAGTTACATTGTGGTGTGCCGTTATGTGTTTATTTTGCAGGTTCGGAGTGGACAGTTTGGGTGGTGGGTCACTCTTTCATTCATTGGGCAGAGAAACGAGCGGGGACCCGGCCCATTGGCAGAAACCTGGGCATGAAAGAGGTCCAGGTAAAATGGCACGGGGTAAGAGGTCTTCAATGGGCCAGGCTGCTACAAGAAATATTGTGTGTCAGCAGATGGTCCCAGGGGAAAGTGATACTGGTAATTCATGCGGGTGGGAACGACTTGGGCCGGGTAAGGGTAGCTGAGTTAGTAACGCTTATGAAGGAGGATATGTTGAGGTTCAAAAAATTTTTTGAGGACACCATTATAGTATGGTCCGATATAGTCGCCAGGAGAGTGTGGAAAGAAGCAAGGGACGTGGAGGCTATCGACAGGGTAAGGAAAAGTGTAAATTTTAAGATTTCCAAATTCGTTAAGTCAATAGGAGGGGTAGCCGTGAGGCACTGGGAGCTGGAGAAAAAGGTGCCAGGTATGTGGAGGAAGGATGGTGTCCATTTAAGTGATATAGGTATGGACACTTTCCTATCGGGGTTGCAGGACGGGGTGGAGGCGGCTATGTCGCTGGCATGTGGGGGGCGGATGGCAGCGTAGACAGGCTGCATCCTTCATGGCGGTTTAGCGGTATTTCCATGCCAGCTGGAAGATTGAGGGTGCGTACAGGCCGTAACGGGCTTTCTCACGCCTCGAAAGGTTTAGAGCATTAGATGTTAGGAACAGGCGATAGGCATGGAAAGAAGGAAATAATTTGATGTTATATAATAATATTAAATAAGCTGTGGCCTTCCCACATAATTTATGCCAGCATAGAGTGAAATACATGTCTTTAAGAATTTTGGTTAATAAAGAAGTTTTGTTTATTAAGAAGTAGTCACGTGTTTTATTGAAGGGAGCGGGAAGTATGGGGAGTCCCCCCAGTCTAGATAGCTACAAAGCAGGTAGCGTAGGAGCGAGGGACTGGGGGGCGGGAGATTAGGACAGGAAAGGGTTAAGCGACCGGAGGAGGTGGGAGGAGTTAATACAGGAAGAAGAGAGAGGGAGAAGGAGAGTGTGCCATTCCACGTGGAGTAAGAGAAGAAGGAAGACGCCCACCCGCCCGCCCTCTGAGCTGAGGGGGGAATGGGAAGGGGTTTTCCGGGTTGAGAGGTGTTAAGTTGTCACAGCAGTAGGCGGTTTAGCGGTATTTCCATGCCAGCTGGAAGATTGAGGGTGCGTACAGGCCGTAACGGGCTTTCTCATGCCTCGAAAGGTTTAGAGCATTAGATGTTAGGAACAGGCGATAGGCATGGAAAGAAGGAAATAATTTGATGTTATATAATAATATAAATAAGCTGTGGCCTTCCCACATAATTTATGCCAGCATAGAGTGAAATACATGTCTTTAAGAATTTTGGTTAATAAAGAAGTTTTGTTTATTAAGAAGTAGTCACGTGTTTTATTGAAGGGAGCGGGAAGTATGGGGAGTCCCCCCAGTCTTATGGTTTCAAGCTGTACGTGTCATTGCATACAGTCTATCTATCTATCTATCTATCAGGGTTATTGCATACAGTCTATCTATCTATCTATCTATCTATCTATCTATCTATCTATCTATCTATCTATCTATCTATCTATCTATCAGGGTTATTGCATACAGTCTATCTATCTATCTATCTATCTATCTATCTATCAGGGTTATTGCATACAGTCTATCTATCTATCTATCAGGGTTATTGCATACAGTCTATCTATCTATCTATCTATCTATCTATCTATCTATCTATGACATCAGGAAATGAGAGAATTAGATTTTGTAGGCCGCTGCTTCCCCCTTGCAGGCTGAATAAAATAGCCGTTGGGTGGAACATACAATTTATCCGGCTGCTGTGGCTTCTTAGGAAGATATCCTAGTACTTGTTTACCCACTTCCAACTCCAATGGTAATTGGCTGGCGTGCTCTAGTGGTTCCAAGCTGTACGTGTCATAATAGAGCCTTAATGACATCACAATGCAGCTTTATAGAACATGTTGGGGCATGTTCAAGGGCGTCCGATGTTGATGACATCAGTGATGACATCACAATAGCAGGTGGCAAACTTATTCGATCTACGTGGGGGGGGGGGGGCAGGGGCGTAACTATAGAGGATGCAGGGGATGCGGTTGCACCCGGGCCCAGGAGCCTTAGGGGGCCCATATAGGGAGCCCAGTACTATGAGTAAAGCATTATAGTTGGGGGCCCTGTTACAAGTTTTGCATCGGGGCCCAGGAGCTTCAAGTTACGCCTCTGGGGGGGGGGCGTAACTTTCGACGACGCTCGCGCGCCATTTATCGTAGGATATTTGTACTATGCCTATAATCTTCCCAGGAGTGTACTTAACAACTTCCCAAAGTTTCATGGCGATCGGATGAATGGTGTAGTAGCGCATAAAGGACAAACAGACACGCACGCAGACATACATTCAATTTTATATATTTAGATATATATATATACACACATACATTATATATATATATATACATAATGAAAACAAAGATCTGGTCCGGTGTCGCCAGTAGAGCAAAATGTGATTGTTCCCAGCAAGAGAAACCACGTAATCCTGTAGATAGGAGACCTTTTAATGGCTAACAAAAATACATGATGTAATAATAGCGAGCTTCCGAACCAACGCAGGGATCTTCTTCAGGATTAATGGATTGGATCAGAAGAGGCATGCATATTTATACACACTTATAACATACATACTTATGACAAGGCACAGATATGGATATATATATATATACACTTATGACAAGGCACAGATATGGATGTGATTGGTTCGCACTTAAAAGGAATTCGGCAACAACAAACAAACTTTTTTTGTCTAGGCACTGATAGCGGAGTGAAATAAAGGTATCATATCTACAAGACTACGTCGTTTCTCTTACTGATAACAATCACATATATATATACACACACACATTATCACACATTATATATACAGTATACACACATATATACATATATATACACACATACATATACACATATTATATATATATATATATACACACACACACATACATTGAATAATGGAGTTGGGACCCATTAGCTTTTCCTATTTATGACATAAATCAATGCTTGTGCCAAATTTCCCGCTTCTATGACACCGGGAAGTGAAGAAATTACCTTCCGCACGTAAAATTTCGATGCCAATTCTTTTGCGCTAGAATTGAATATTCGAGTTGGGACCAATTAGCATTTCCTATTTCTGACATAATTAATGCTCGTGCCAAATTTCACGTTTCTATGACACCGCAAAGTGAAAAAATTCCGCACGTGAAATTTGGACGCTAATTCTTTTGCGCATAAAATTGAATAATGGCATTGGGACCCATTAACTTTTCCTATTTATGACATAATCAATGCTCGTGCCAAATTTCCCGTTTTTATGACACCGAAAAGTGAAAAAATTACATTCCGCACGTAAAATTTTGACGCTAATTCTTTGCGCATAGAATTGAATAATCGAGTTGGGACCCAATTACTTTTCCTATTTTGGAGATAATCTATGCTCGTGCCAAAATTCATGTTTCTACGATATCGGGAAGTTGGAGAACTTTTGGCGAGTCAGTCAGTCAGTGAGTCAGTCAGTGAGTCAGTCAGTGCTTTCAGCTTTATATATATAGATGATGAAAGCCCTCACTGACTCACTGACTGACTCGCCAAAAGTTCTCCAACTTCCCGATGTCGTAGAAACATGAATTTTGGCAGGAGCATAGATTATCTCCAAAATAGGAAAAGTAATTGGGTCCCAACTCGATTATTCAATTCTATGCGCAAAAGAATTAGCGTCCAAATTTTACGTAGATAAAATAAATCTGTCACTTCCCAATGTCATAGAAACTTAAAACTTGGCACGAGCATTGAATATGTCACAAATAGGAAAAGTTAATGGGTCCCAACTTGATTATTCAATTCTATGCGCAAAAGAATTAGCGTGCAAATTTTACGTACGGAATTTAATTCTCTCACTTCCCGCTGTCATAGAAACTCGAAATTTGGCAGGAGCATTGATTATGTCAGAAATAGGAAGAGCTAATGGGTCCCAACTCGATTATTTAATTCTATGCGCAAAAGAATTAGCGTCCAAATTTTACGTGCGGAATGTAATTTTCTCACTTTCCGGTGTCATAGAAACGGGAAATTTGGCACGAGCATTGATTATGTCAAAAATAGGAAAAGCTAATGGGTCCCAAATCCATTATTCAATTCTATGCGCAAAAGAATTAGCGTCCAAATTTTACGTTTGGAATGTAATTTCTTCACTTTCCGGTGTCATAGAAACCAGAAATTTGGCACGGACATTGATTATGTCATAAATATGAAAAGCTAATGGGTCCCAACTCGATTATTCAATTCTATGCGCAAAAGAATTAGCGTCCAAATTTTACGTACGGAATCTAATTTTCTCACTTTCCGATGTCATAGAAACGTGAAATTTGGCACGAGCATTGATTATGTCAAAAATAGGAAAAGCTAATGGGTCCCAACTCGATTATTCAATTCTAGCGCAAAAGAATTGGCGTCGAAATTTTACGTGTGGAATGTAATTTTTTCACTTTCCGTTGTCATAGAAATGGGAAATTTAGCACGAGCATTAAATATGTCATAAATAGGAAAAGCTAATGGGTCCCAACTCGAATATTCAATTCTATGCGCAAAAGAATTAGCGTCGAAATTATACGTGCAGAATGTAATTTCTTCACTTTCTGGTGTCATAGAAACGGGAAATTTGGCACGAGCATTGATTATGTCATAAATAGGAAAAGCTAATGGGTCCCAACTCGATTATTCAATTCTAGCGCAAAAGAATTGGCGTCAAAATTTTACGTGCGGAATGTAATTTTCTCACTTTCTGGTCTCAAAGAAACGGGAAATTTGGCACGAGCATTGATTACGTCATAAATAGGAAAAGCTAATGGGTCTGAACTCCATTATTCAATTCTAAGTGCAAAAGAATTAGCGTCCAAATTTTATGTTCGGAATCTAATTTTCTCACTTTCCAGTGTCATAGAAACGTGAAATTTGGCACGAGCATTGAGTATGTCAAAAATAGGAAAAGCTAATGACATAATCCCAACTCGATTATTCAATTCTAGCGCAAAAGAATTGGCGTCGAAATTTTACGTGCGGAATGTAATTTCTTCACTTTCCGGTGTCATAGAAACGGGAAATTTGGCACGAGCATTAATCTATATATATAACTAGCTGATATACCCGGCTTCGCCCGAGTTAATTTGGTCCTGGTGTTTATCTGGTGTTCACACGGAAAAGCTTATGAAGTCGTCGTTACTTTAGAGATACTGAGGAAAAAAAATATGTTCACCATTTTGCATAGTTCTCTGCTTTACCCAGGAAATACCAAGGGGAGGTAACCATGCGACGTTTTCTTTACATAAAATGACATCAGGAAGTGAGAGAATTAGATTCCGTACGTAATATTTGGACACTAATTCTTTTGCGCTTAGAATTGAATAATGGAGTTGGGACCCATTAGCTTTTCCTATTTATGACATAATCAGTGCCCGTACCAAACTTTACATTTCTATGACACCGGAAAGTGAAAAAATTACATTCCGCACGTAAAATTTCGACGCCAATTCTTTTGCGCTAGAATTGAATAATCGAGTTGGGACCCATTAGCATTTCCTATTTTTGACATAATCAATGCTCGTGCCAAATTTCCCGTTTCTATAACACCGGAAAGTGAAAAAATTACATTCCGCACGTAAAATTTTGACGCCAATTCTTTTGCGCATAGAATTGAATAATGGAGTTGGGACCCATTAGCTTTTCCTATTTATGACATAATCAATGCCCGTGCCAAACTTTACATTTCTATGACACCGGAAAGTGAAGAAATTACATTCCGCACGTAAAATTTTGACGCCAATTCTTTTGCGCTAGAATTGAATAATGGAGTTGGGACCCATTAGCTTTTCCTATTTTTGACATAATCAATGCTTGTGCCAAATTTCACGTTTCTATGACATCGGAAAGTGAGAAAATTAGATTCCGTACGTAAAAGTTGGACGCTAATTCTTTTGCGCATAGAATTGAATAATCGAGTTGGGACCCATTAGCTCTTCCTATTTCTGACATAATTAATGCTCCTGCCAAATTTCGAGTTTCTATGACACCGGGAAGTGAGAGAATTAGATTCCGTATGTAAAATTTGCACGCTAATTCTTTTGCGCATATTATTGAATAATCAAGTTGGAACCCATTAACTTTTCCTATTTATGACATAATCAATGCTCGTGCCAAGTTTTAAGTTTCTATGACATTGGGAAGTGACAGATTTAGATTATGTACGTAAAATTTTGACGCCAATTCTTTTGCGCTAGAATTGAATAATCGAGTTGGGATCCAATTACTTTTCCTATTTTGGAGATAATCTATGCTTGTGCCAAATTTCATGTTTCTACGACATCGGGAAGTTGGAGATCTTTTGGCGAGTCAGTCAGTGAGGGCTTTCGTCATCTATATATATAAAGCTGAAAGCACTGACTGACTGACTGACTCACTGACTGACTGACTCACTGACTGACTCACTGACTGACTCGCCAAAAGTTCTCCAACTTCCCGATATCGTAGAAACATGAATTTTGGCAGGAGCATAGATTATCTCCAAAATAGGAAAAGTAATTGGGTCCCAACTCGATTATTCAATTCTAGCGCAAAGAATTAGCGTCCAAATTTTACGTACGGAATCTAATTTTCTCACTTTCTGGTCTCAAAGAAACGGGAAATGTGGCAGGAGCATTGATTATGTCATAAATAGGAAAAGCTAATGGGTCCCAACTCCATTATTTAATTCTAGCGCAAAAGAATTAGCGTCCAAATTTTACGTACGGAATGTAATTTTTTCACTTTCCGGTGTCATAGAAATATGAAATTTGGCACGAGCATTGATTATGTCATAAATAGGAAAAGCTAATGGGTCCCAACTCCATTATTCAATTCTAGCGCAAAAGAATTGGCGTCCAAATTTTACGTGCGGAATGTAATTTCTTCACTTTCCGGTGTCATAGAAAGAGGAAATTTGGCACGAGCATTGATTATGTCATAAATAGGAAAAGCTAATGGGTCCCAACTCGATTATTCAATTCTATGCGCAAAAGAATTGGCGTCGAAATTTTACGTGCAGAATGTAATTTTCTCACTTTCTGGTCTCAAAGAAACGGGAAATTTGGCACGAGCATTGATTATGTCATAAATAGGAAAAGCTAATGGGTCCCAACTCCATTATTCAGTTCTATGCGCAAAAGAATTAGCGTCCAAATTTTACGTACATAATCTAAATGTCTCACTTCCCAATGTCATAGAAACATGAAATTTGGCACAAGCATTGATTGTGTCCTAAGTATGAAAAGTTAATGGGTCCCAACTCGATTATTCAATTCTAAGCGCAAAAGAATTAGTGTCCTTATTTTATGTATGTAATCTAATTCTCTCACTTCCTGATGTCATCTATATATATAAAATTGAATGTATGTCTGCGTGCGTGTCTGTTTGTCCTTTATGCGCTACTACACCATTCATCCGATCGCCATGAAACTTTGGGAAGTTGTTGAGTACACTCCTGGGAAGATTATAGGCATAGTACAAATATCCTACGATAAATGGCGCGCGAGCGTCGTCGAAAGTTACGCCCCCCCCCACGTAGATCGAATAAGTTTGCCACCTGCTATTGTGATGTCATCACTGAGGTCATCAACATCGGACGCCCTTGAACATGCCCCAACATGTTCTATAAAGCTGCATTGTGATGTCATTAAGGCTCTATTATGACACGTACAGCTTGGAACCACTAGAGCACGCCAGCCAATTACCATTGGAGTTGGAAGTGGGTAAACAAGTACTAGGATATCTTCCTAAGAAGCCACAGCAGCCGGATAAATTGTATGTTCAACCCAACGGCTATTTTATTCAGCCCGCAAGGGGGAAGCAGCGGCCTACAAAATCTAATTCTCTCATTTCCTGATGTCATAGATAGATAGATAGATAGACTGTATGCAATAACCCTGATAGATAGATAGATAGATAGATAGATAGATAGATAGATAGATAGATAGACTGTATGCAATAACCCTGATAGATAGATAGATAGATAGATAGACTGTATGCAATAACCCTGATAGATAGATAGATAGATAGATAGATAGATAGATAGACTGTATGCAATAACCCTGATAGATAGATAGATAGATAGATAGATAGATAGATAGACTGTATGCAATAACCCTGATAGATAGATAGATAGATAGACTGTATGCAATAACCCTGATAGATAGATAGATAGATAGATAGATAGACTGTATGCAATGACACGTACAGCTTGAAACCATAAATACTAGAGCATGCCAGCCATTTACAGTCAGTCTCCATTGGAGTTGGAAGTGGGCAAACATGTACTCGGCCAGTGATGGCGAACCTTTTAGGGACCGAGTGCCCAAACTACAACCCAAAACCCACTTATGTATCGCAAAGTGCCAACACGTCAGGGGGCGGGGCTTACCACAACGTATGATTTTACCCCCGTCGTTCTAAAAAGGACAAGGCTGTTTCAGAATAGACCGGGTGCAGATTCTGACTGCTTTTTGGACGCGGAAATACTGCAGAATGTCCTCAGCGGAGATTTCTGTGGAAAATTCTGCAGCATTTCCGCATCTAAAAAGCAGTCAAAATCTGCACCCGGTCTATTCTGAAAGAGCCCTGCCCATTTCTGCCACATGTACACATACCCCAGCGGTAATAGTGACACCTTCACCCCAGCGATAATAGTGACATCCCACAGCAGTAATAATAGTGACACTCCCCCCATTAGTAATAAGAGTGATATACCCCAGCGGTCCCCCAGCAGTAATAATGCCCGCTCCCCCCCCCCAGCGGTTCCCCCAGCAGTCATAATACCCCCCCCCAGTGGTCCACCAGCAGTCACAATGCCACCCCCAGCTGTCCGCCAGCAATAATAATGCCCCCCTCCCCCCAAGCGGTTCCCCCAGCAGTCATAATGGCTCCCCCCCAGCGGTTCTCCTGGCAGTCATCATGCCCCCCTTCCCCCACAGAGATTTTCTTGGCAGTCACCATGCCCCCCTCCCCGTCCGCCAGCAATAATAATGCCCCCCTCCCCCCAAGTGGTTCCCCCAGCAGTCATAATGGCTCCCCCCCCAGCGGTTCTCCTGGCAGTCATCATGCCCCCCTTCCCCCACAGAGATTTTCTTGGCAGTCACCATGCCCCCCTCCCCCCAACGATTCTCCCAGCAGTCATGCCTCCGCTCCCCCGCCAGCGATTCTCCCAGCAGTCAGAATGTCTCCGATCCCCCCCCAGCGATTCTCCCAGCAGTCAGAATGTCTCCCATCCCCCCCCCAGCGATTCTCCCAGCAGTCAGAATGTCTCCCATCCCCCCCAGCGATTATCCCAGCAGTCAGAATGTCTCCCATCCCCCCCCCCAGCGATTATCCCAGCAGTCAGAATGTCTTCCATCCCCCCCAGCAATTCTCCCAGCAGTAAGAATGTCTCCCATCCCCCCCAGCGATTATCCCAGCAGTCAGAATGTCTCCCATCCCCCCCAGCAATTCTCCCAGCAGTAAGAATGTCTCCCCCCCCAGCGATTCTCACACAATGGCTATTTTATTCAGCCTGGAAGGGGGAAGCAGCGGCCTACAAAACCTCAGTGGTCGCTGCTGCCGTCATCTAGATATATAAAAACGAAGTATGTATGTATGTCTGTCTTCGCAGCAACGCGCGATGGGTATGCTAGTTTTATATAAAGGAAACGTCGCATGGTTGCCTCCACGTGGGGTTTCCTGGGTAACGTAGAGAACTATGCAAAATGGTGAACATAAGTTTTTCCTCAGTATCTCTAAAGTAACGACGACTTCATAAGATTTTCTGTGTGAACACCAGATAAACACCAGTACCTAAGTAACTCGGGCGAAGCCGGGTATATCAGCTAGTTATATATATACACACACATATCTATCTATCTATCTACACACATACATATATATATATATATATATATACATACACATACACATATATATATATATACACACACACACATTATATATATATATCTATATACCTTATATATATATACACATATCTATCTATCTATCTACACACATATACACATACACACACGTACATATGTGGGGAAAAAAAATCCCAGAGACAAATAGGTCCTCACTGTGGAAAGTATAGCTCACTGTAGAGAACCTTTTAATGGATATTAATCAATCTAAAATATAACTTTTAATAATAATTATCTAACATTTAGACACAATTGTGGACCACAATACACGTGTACACATACAAACATATACATACATGGGTTTAGATAGCCAATAGTGACAATCCAAATGAGAACTACTGTTATATTACAGTTATAATTCACGTACCAAAATACTCAATAGGATATAAAGTCCTCAGAGGGGCTAAAACTCCTTTCTTTCTTACAGTGTGAGCACCACATGTGCGTTCAGAGTTACTCTTATGACAGCCATCATCAGAGCTGTAACACAAGACTTCTCTGTAATCCGAGGGGAAAGAAAGTGTCTAAGTTCCACAGTGGGGGCGTCCTTTTAGGGAAACGATAGCTATATGCAGTCAACATGGGAGCTGTACAGCATAACGTACCATACAGCGGCAGCATTGTGGAACCCATGTATGTATATGTTTGTATGTGTACACGTGTATTGTGGTCTCCAATTGTGTCTAAATGTTAGATAATTATTATTAAAAGTTATACTTTAGATTGAGTTGATATATCCATTAAAAGTTTCTCTACAGTGATCTACACGTATATGTGTCACTCACCGGCCGCTGGCCCCGCTCTGCTCATGCGGCGGCTGCCCGGCAGCCAGCACATGAAAGAGCCGGGGCCGCGGGAGAGGTGAGTGCCTGCGCTGCTCTCTGCAGGCGCTCGGGTCGGGTCCCGCGCGGAGAATTCTCGCAGCCGGATCCGACCCGGTCGTCTGCAGGCGGCCATAAGAGTACATTCCTGCTACACCCA
Source organism: Eleutherodactylus coqui (assembly GCF_035609145.1). Lineage (NCBI taxonomy): Eukaryota > Metazoa > Chordata > Amphibia > Anura > Eleutherodactylidae > Eleutherodactylus > Eleutherodactylus coqui. The sequence goes on along the minus strand of NC_089841.1, from coordinate 12,454,732 downwards.
GGGAGAAGTGGGCTGGGAGGGCCAGAGAGACAGCTCAGTGGAGCTGGGAGGGCTGCTAGCCCCAGGGTCTGGTGCAGACCAGGAAGGCAGGAGGTTGACAGGGTTGACCACCCTAACCTCAACACCCAGGTGGGGTGAGTATATGGACTTTATGTTTTACTGAAGTACGATATATGGACTCCGTTTACGTTGTTTGTGCTGTGAATAAAGACTGGCAGGAGCCAGGTTTAAAGAACATCCATGTCTCCAGAGAGAGTGTTTCTACACAGCTGGTGCCCATTCCGGTCCGGAAGTTAGCGATCCGCAGGCAAGTAGACCCCGGCTGGCCACAATAAATATATATATATCTATATATACACACACATACATACATACATACATACACACACACACATATGAGAGAAAGAGACAGAGAAAGAATTCTGGCCTTACCACCATTTAGGATTTATTAGTTAAAAGACTAAATACATCTTTAGTACAGAAAAAGAAAACAAGAAATGGGGGATTTATCAATATTTGCAGAGACACCTGTCATCTCAGAATTAAATGTCAGGAATTTACAAAGAATATAGCATCATGGTGACCCCACGTCATCTTTCACATAAACCCATCAGAACATATAGATCTGTCTTTTCATTAGCAAACTTGCCTATCAAAAATAATAATTATGCAAGGGGCGACAAGTTTACCAAAACAACAGGAATTCTTGGCATATAAAGAATCAATTAGCTGTAAAATGAACAGTTATAAACTGTTACAAATTCAAAACTAGCATTGTACAGGGTAAAACAGCAGGAGGAAAGGAATAGTTATGTATTCCGAGAAAATCCCATTTTTAGAGTTTGTCACGTGTATTCTTATGTATATCTGGGATTTTCAACAATTGTCTATTTTTAATAATAGTAAATCCACTAAGTCCAACAAAGCATCCAAGCAGGTGCTCATTAGTAACTTTCAGAAGTCAGAGCTCCCCAAAGTCACTCATAATTCTACACAAGCAGTCTTAAAATACAATATTTTCAGAAATACAGCATTAAATCAGAATGACACACAGTTACAGAATACAAATATTTTGTACTATTTGTCAATAAAACTAGTTTGGAGAAGAAAAGAATGCTAATTTCCCGTGTGAATTCCCTGATGCCTAAAGACACTTCTTTGCTGGGCAAAACACTTCCCACATTCTGAACATTAAAATGGCTTCTCCCCTGTGTGAATATATTGGTGTGTAACAAGAGCTGCTTTCGCAGCAAAACATTTTCCACATTCTGCACATGAAAATGGCTTCTCTCCTGTGTGAGTTCTCTGATGTAAAACAACAAGTGATTTCCGATTAAAACATTTCCCACATTCTGCACATGAAAATGGCTTCTCTCCTGTGTGAGTTCTCTGATGTAAAACAAGAAGTGATTTCCGATTAAAACATTTCCCACATTCTGTACATGAAAATGGCTTCTCCCCTGTGTGAATTCTCTGATGTGTAGCAAAAGTTGTTTGATGGGTAAAACATTTCCCACATTCTGTACACGAAAATGGCTTCTCCCCTGTGTGAATTCTCTGATGTGAAACAAGATATGATTTGCATTTAAAACATTTCCCACATTCTGAACAGGAAAAAGGCTTATCTGCTGTGTGAATTCTCTGATGTGAAACAAGCTCTGATTTCCATTTAAAATATTTCCCACATTCTGAACATGAAAATGGCTTCTCCCCTGTGTGAGTTCTTTGATGTAAAACAAGAAGTGATTTCCGATTAAAACATTTCCCACATTCTGAACATGAAAAAGGCTTATCTGCTGTGTGAGTTATCTGATGTGAAACAAGATGCGATTTCCATTTAAAACATTTCCCACATTCTGAACATGAAAATGGCTTCTCCCCTGTGTGAGTTCTTTGATGTGAAACAAGAAGTGATTTCTGATTAAAACATTTCCCACATTCTGAACATGAAAAAGGCTTATCTGCTGTGTGACTTCTCTGATGTGTAGAATGATTTGATTTCCATTTAAAACATTTCCCACATTCTGAACATGAAAATGGCTTCTCTCCTGTGTGAGTTCTCTGATGTGAAACAAGATGTCGTTTCTGATGAAAACATTTCCCACATTCTGTACATGAAAATGGCTTCTCCCCTGTGTGAGTTCTCTGATGTGTAGCAAAAGTTGCTTGATGGGTAAAACATTTCCCACATTCTGTACATGAAAATGGCTTCTCTCCTGTGTGAATTCTCTGATGTGAAACAAGACGTGGTTTCTGATTAAAACATTTCCCACATTCTGTACACGAAAATGGCTTCTCCCCTGTGTGAATTCTCTTATGTTCAACAACATATGATTTCCATTTAAAACATTTTCCACATTCTGAACAGGAAAAAGGCTTATCTGCTTTGTGATTTCTCTGATGTGAAACAAGCTCGGATTTCCATTTAAAACATTTCCCACATTCTGAACATGAAAATGGCTTCTCTCCTGTGTGAATTCTCTGATGACTAACAAGACATGATTTCTGAGTAAAACATTTCTCACATTCTGAACATGAAAATGGTTTCTCTCCTGTGTGAATTCTCTGATGTGAAACAAGATATGGTTTCAATTTAAAACATTTCCCACATTCTGAACAGGAAAAAGGCTTCTCCCCTGTAGGATCTCCTTGATGTTTAGCCTTCCTCCTGTGACTTTTCACCTGTTTACCAGTCTGTGATGGATGAGAAGATGGGACCTGTATAAGAGGATCAGATGATGGATCTTTGCTGTGAAGAGCTGATGGGATATCTGGGATAATGGCGGGTTCTTCATATGCATCTTGTGTGATACCACAATCTTCTGCTTTACAGTGTGCAGATATCAGACATCCCTCGGAGCTCCCAATACAGTCACGTGCTAAGAAGTAAACAGATTTTTACTATGTTTGAACAATATACCATATTTTTCAGACCATAAGAGGCACCTAAGTTTTAGTTGGAAGTAAGAAAAAAATATTTCAAACCAAATGGTGTGCAAAAACGTTTAACAGAGTAAACATCTGCAGCCAACACGCTGTTATGGGGGTATCTTCAGCAGAGACACTCTTAGGAGAACATCTGTGGCCAACACTATTATAGGGACATGGAGGTATAATGCACAATATATGTAGATATTAAGGAGGGGGTGGGGAGAGGGTTTTTTGTACCTTGAAGCCCCGCACAGAAATAAAGCATGAGATTTCGCGCGGCCGTCTGCATAGGATTGAGTAACTGCCTTATCCGAGCGTGCTCACTTATCATCTTAATGATGAGCTGTTCAGATCACTGCAGTGATGTAGTAGAGTCCAGACTCTTCATGGTACTGGTGAATATTTTATTGGGGGGGGTAGACTGGGAACTAATGAGAGGAGGCCAGGACCCCTGTAAAACTGTTTGTCCTACTTGAGTCCCCGAACCCGATTCACTTGCATCGGTCATTAGCTAAACCAAAAGGATCCTCGTGCCACTGTATTTCTTTGCTCAGGTTATTGGATAGAGGCCACCAGGTCAATGACCTCTTAGTTAGGGGGGATAACCTAATAACATTTTTTTCCTATGGATATCTGCCTCCTGTCCCACTTGGACAGAACCTCCCTTTGGAGGGGCCTAGAATGTGCTAGAGCCCACGCACCATGCTTATGTATGCAGATGATGAGCCTGAACCTGTATCCAGCAGTACCCCAAGGAATACTTCTTCAGTGTCCAGGCTCAGACTTGATTTTCTTTTTTTAAACTCGTTTTATTGACAAGTAAACAGCTTGTACAACATAACAACTGCAGTACATAGACATTCATAAAGTTTCGAGATCAGGCATCTATAAGATATATAGTAATTGTTCTATACAATACTCTCATCGGTGGATAGGAGAGGAAGAGAGGATAGGGAGAGTAGAGGAGTAATGGGGAAGCATCCAATAGTGGGTTCATAGAAGGGACGTAGAGGTGAGGTGTTTTGGGTAGGTAAACCAATATAGGGGTTGATCAGTCTGTATTTTCAGGATAACGTTGCCGCCTTTGTAACGCCGATATGGCTAGGGTGAGAGGTTGCTGGGGAAGAGGGTTAGCGACGAGTCGCACCACTGGCCCCATACCTTTTGGAATTTGTCCTGGCATTTGCGTGCTTTATATATCAGGTTGTTGTACGGTATGGTTGAGTTGGTAATCTTTCTCCACATTGTCAGAGTCGGACCTCTTGGGTCCATCCAGCGTATCGCAATAACCTTTCTTGCTAGGAATAATACTTCCTGCAGGAAGATTCTATCATAGTGGTGCCAATGTTCTGCGTCGAGGACGCCAAAGAGGCAGATTTCTGGAGTGATGGGAACCGGGACGTCCAGGATTGTGGAAAGCAAGTTTGTGACTTCGTTCCAGTATGACCGGATCTGTGGGCAGTCCCAAATCCTGTGTCAAAAGTCCGGACTTGATTTTCTTTAATTTATTATCCACCCCAGACCTGACAAAAGCTCTATCGTCTGGGTCAGATCAGTTAACATGGTAGGTTTATTATCTGCAATAATTAACATTTCATCCAGGTATGGGACAATATTAACCCCTTGACCTCTGAGGTGAGCTATTGGCTCTATCATTTTTTTAGAAAATAAATGTGGGGCCATCGCCAACCAAAAGGCCGACAGACAAACTGAAAATGGTGAACGACTGTGTCCATTTGAACTGCAAGTCTAATGTATTTTTGGTTAGTTTGATGGACTGGTATATGGCAGTAAGCACCCTTTAATCTAAGGTACGTAAGATGCTGTTTAGCTTTAGCAGAGATATAGTAGATTTAATGGTTTCCCTTTTAACTCTCCGAACTGTAATATATTTAGGAGACGTCTAAGATGTGTTCCTATTCTGCAGGGCCCGTTGGGCTTGGTAATTATAAATATTTTTGAATAGTAACCTTTCCCTGTTCACCAAGAGGAACTGGCTCTACTGCACCTCTGTGTAAGAGCTCCTTCACCCCTTGTTGTATTTCTTGCTGGAAATCTATGGGCTGATTAGTTGTAATCACAGATCTCCCAGGTGGTAGTGAGTAAAATGCTATCCTATAACCCTGCTGGATTATTGGCAGTACCCATGCATTATCAGAAATCAGATATTCCCATAGTATAGAAGCCATCTGCCCCCCACTGGCTGTTTGACTTCAGAGGATATTTGAAGTGGGAATGGTAGTGGAGGGTTTTTAGCTTTCCTTCCCTTAGGATAAGACCATCTGCCATGTTCTTTCCCTCTGGTCTGTCTCTGTGGGTAGCCAGGTCTGCATGGAGGAAGAGGGTCTCTTGGCCTAAACTCTCTTGGTAATCTCTTCTGTTTTCCAGCTTTTTCCAGGATTTTATTTAGTTCAGAAACAAAAACAAATATTCACCCCGAAGGGAATGGTGCATAGATGGTTTTGGATGTTGGATCTGCTCTCCATGCTTTCACCCATAAGGCCCTCCTAGAGGCATTATTCAGACTTGCATTTCTTGCAGCAATCCAGAGGGATTCTACAGATGCATCTGCCAAGAAACCGGTCACTTTTTTAAGTAAAGGGATACTCTCATCTCTCTTCCCTGGAGGTTCTTTGTTTTAGACTGTCCTCCAGTCTTGTGAGCCTGAGAAACATAGTTCTGGCCACGGATGTGGCTACAACATCAGGCTCTATCAGGGTAGACGTGGCTTCCCATGATCTCCTAAGTAATAGATCGGCTTTTTTGTCCATAGGTTCCGGTAGTTGAGAGGATTCCTCAAATGAAAGGTAGGTATTTCTGGTTGCTTTAGCCACAGGTGAATCTACTTTAGGGATTTCACTCCATAGGCTTGTCTCCTCAATTAAATAGGAGTCTCCCTTTGAAGAGAGAGTTGACCTCTCGCGAAATTACCATGTCTGTATAGAACTAGACTGAAGGAAAGACTGCAAGTCCCAAATCTATTAAAATGCTATCAAGCAGGTGGCTCAATTGATTCTACTTCCCTCCACTTAGAATACTCCCCTCGGGTCGGTCATCCATAGAGGCCACAGAGGTCCTTCCTCTCACTATAGAATCCATCTTGTAGAACCCACCGATAGATAGACCCCTCATCACTAACCCGATAACAAAACATCCTCTTAAAATCTGGTACTCTATCAAATACTTTAGGAGGCTTAATGTCTCCCCATTTGCCCATTCTACCATATTCTCTATTTCCTCCTGCAATAACTCTTCCCAAATCATTTAAAATTTGGATAGACAGAGATCTCACCAAAATATATCATCTACTATCGTTAGAAATAATCACTCCATTGCCCACCCTCCAAATAAAGACTTTGACTTCCCATCCCGTGACGTACAAGAACACAAACAATCCCCTGACTTTAACCGCTCTTGAAATCTTTTCCCTAAGACGCCCACATGCTACAGGCCTCATCACTCAAATATACTGTAGCCTGGTCAACTCCTCTTACCAGACACAACTGCTGTATGTCTCACGCTGGGAGGAAGACACGGGCAACACTCCTTCTGATGAAGATTAGTGCTGCAAAATACTGCAATATACATAAAACTCCTTGGGCAGTGTTGCTAAATAGAGATGAGCGAGCACACTGGTCCGAGCTTGATACTCGTTCGAGTATTTCCCTTCCCCACATGTTTAGCGCCATTTTCTGGCCAATAAACATGTGGGGAAGGCATTACCACTTCCTGCTGTAACGTGCCAGACCTCTCCCCGCCAACAGCAATAAGTGGCTGGCGGGATCAGGTGACCGCCGAGTACTTAAACTGGTCCCGCCCGCGGCTCGCCTCAGACGCATGCTTGCAGAGGTTAGGGAAAGTGCTGATGCTGATATAGGAAAAGTGTTAGAGTAGGATCCACTCTCCAAGAACCCCAATGGTCCTCCTTAAGGCTACTCCTCATCGTGTGCATTACTGTTGTGGCTGGCTGGGAGCACCATTTTTTTTAAAGCATCTAGGCCTGTGCAGATCATTTCAGCTATACCGTTCTATGTGTGCAGTGCATTAGGCAGAGGTCTCATCGCTAAATAGTACGCTGATATTTCCTGGGCCACTGCAGACCACTTCAGCTAGACCGTACTGTGTGTGCAGGGCATTAGGCAGAGGTCTCATCACTAAATAGTATGCAAATATTTCCTGGGCCACTGCAGAACAGCGTTTCACAGATACCATTCTCTGTATTGGGTGAAGTAGCCGCAGTTATTAGCACTGTCCACTAGCTGTATAGCTTTCTGCCCCTGTGCAGAGCGTTTCACAATACCCTTTCCTTCAGTGCGGTGAAGTAGCCACAGTTATCAGCACTATCCACTGGCTATATAGTTTTCTGGCCCTGTGCAGAGCGTCGCACAATACCCTTTCCTTGGGGGTGTTGAGGTAGCCGCAGTTAGCAGCACTATCCACTGGCTTTAGAGTTTTCTCCCACTCCATACAGCCTCTCTTATTTACAAGTCTCTGTGAACGGTAAATGACCCCTAGGTATCAGCGCAAGACAGCAGTTTAATTTTTTCCAGTCATAGCACAGAGCCTCCGCTATCTACAAGTCTCTGTGTGCGGTGAATTAGCCACAGTTGTCTGCACTGTACAGTGGGGAAATGTATTTGGGCCCTGCTCAATCCTTAATCCCACATGATGAGGAGTAGGGGTAAGGGTCAAGGACGTGGCCGCGGTCGTCCAAGTGAGGGTGTGGGCACAGGCCGAGGTCCTGGGGTGAATCATAGTCGGCTGCTGAGGGATTAGGAGAGTGCCAAGTCCATACGCTCCCCAGATTCATATCACAATTTGGGGGTCTGCGTGGTAGACCTTTATTAGAAGCAGAGTAGTGCGAGCAGGTCCTGTCGTGGATGGCAGAAAATGCGTCCAGCAATGAATCGACCCCCCCAGTCTTCTATGCAGTCCACTACTCCCAGCCTAGGGACTGCAACTCTGAATCCTCTGGCTGCTCCTCCTTCGTCCCAGCCTTGTCACTCCAGGAAAATGACAGATTCTGAGAAGGCAGACTACCAGGAACTGTTCTCGGGTCCCTGCCCTGAGTGGGAAAAAATGGTTCCTCTTTAACCTGAGGAGTTTGTCGTGACTGATGCCCAACATTTGGAAAGTTCCCTGAGTCCGGGTGATGAGGCTGGGGACTTGCGGCAACCGATGAGGATGATGAGACACAGTTGTCTGTCGTTGAGGTAGTAGTAAGGGCAGGAAATCGGAGGGAGGAGTGAACAGAGAATTCGGAGGAAGAGCTGATGGATGATGAGGTGACTGACCCCACCTGGCTTGCTAAGCCTACTGAAGACAGGGATTCAAAGGGGGAGGCAAGTGCAGCAGCAGGACAGGTTAGAAGAGGCAGAGGGGTGGTCAGGGGGAGAGGCAGGGGCAGAGCAAAGAATCCCCCAACTGTTTCCCACAGCACCCCCTCGCGGCAAGCCTCCATGCAGAGGGCTAGGTGTTCAAAAGGTGTGGATGTTTTTTAGTGAGAGCGTAAACGACCGACGAACAGTGGTGTGCAACCTGTGCCGCACCAAGATCAGCCAGGGAGCCACCACAACCAGCCTCACCACCACCAGCATACGCAGGCATATGATGGCCTAGCACCCCACAAGGTGGGACGAAGGCCATTCACCGCCTCCAGGTCCAATACCAACCTCTTCCCCTGTGCCACAACCTGGCACACAGATCCAATCCCCCTTCCAGGACGCAGGCACGAGCGCCTTCCGGACTGCACCCACACCCTCATCTCCACAGTCCTGCACTCCATCCAGCAATGTCTCTCAGCTGAGCATTCAGCTATCGCTAACACAAGCATTGGAGCGAATGCACAAGCTTTAAATGTGCACATTGCCAAATTAAATCAGACTAGAGACCTGACCGTACAGGCTTGTGGAAACGGAGGCTTTCAAAATCATGATGGTGACGGTCCCGTGCTACTCGGTCCCTAGTCGCCTCTATTTTTCCCAGTGCGCCCTCCCCACCCTACACCAGCACGTCTCCCGCAACATTAACCGTGCCCTCACCAACGCAGTTACTAGGAAGGTCCACTTAACGACGGACACGTGGATAAGTATTGGCGGGCAGGGCCACTATATCTCCCTGACGGCACATTGGGTGAACTTGGTGGAGGCGGAGACTGAGTCAGAGCCTGGGACAGCTCACGTGCTACCCACACCAAGAATAGCAGGTCCTACCTCGGTGCTGGTATCTGCAGCGTATTATGTCACCTCCTCCAACCCCCCCCCCTCCTCCTCCTCTGCCTCCACCTCTCAATTAAGAAGTGTGAGCACATCGCCAGCAGTCTTTAGCGCGGCAGCACAGCGATGGGCAAGCGTCAGCACGCTGTGTTGAAACTAATCAGCTTAGGTGACAAGAGGGGAGGTGCGGGGATCAGGCAGCATGTCCAGCGCAGGCAGGGGAACACTTTCCAAGGCCTTTGCCAGTTTTATGGCTCCCCAGCAAGACTTTGTCACCACTCCCCAGTCAAGGCTGAGTCCGATGGAGCACTGTAAAAAGATAGTGAGGGAGTACATAGCCGACCATACCACCGTCCCCCGTGATGCCTCTGCTCCATACAACTATTGGGTGTCAAAGCTGGACACATGGCACGAGCTTGTGCTGTACGCCCTGGAGGTGCTGGCCTGCCCTGCCGTGCCGCTAGCGTCTTGTCAGAGAGGGTGTTCAGTGTTGCTGGGGGGGATAATCATCTCAGATAAGCGTAACCGCCTGTCAACTGACAGAGCCGACATGCTTACCCTCATAAAGATGAACAAAGGCTGGATTTCTCCAGACTTCTCTTCTCCACCAGTGGAAAGTAGCGGATCCTAAAGATTCTTTTCACTGCAACAGGAGAAAAATGCATCCTCTATCACCCCAAAAAAGGGGAGAATTAGCTTTGACTATCCCTCTCGGATATTAATACTCCTCTTCCTTCTACTCCTCCTACTAAAAAACAGTATGTCATCACGCTGAACTGCCAATTTTTCTGCGGCCCAAAAGGCTCTGTTAATTAGTTTTACAGTTTTTAAAAGTTTTAAAAGTTTAACTCAAACCAATTTTTTCAAAGGGCTATCTCCAGGCTCTGTTACAAATTAGGCAACAACGAGCTGTATCTTTAAAAAGTGTTTAGGGGTTTCACCTGCCCTCGGAGTTCAGCAATTTTTCAGGGGTACACTTGTACTCTTGGTACACCAATTTTTCCGGCCTTCGCCTATACTCTTGCTACAGAAATGTTACAGGGGTCTGCCTATACTCTTGCTACTGAAAGGTTTGAGCGGTTCGCCTATACTCTTGCTACTGAAAGGTTTGAGCGGTTCGCCTATACTTTTGCTACAGAAATGTTTCAGGGGTCCGTCTATACTCTTGCTACTGAAAGGTTTGAGCGGTTCGCCTATACTTTTGCTACAGAAATGTTTCAGGGGTCCGCCTATTCTCTTGCTACAGAAAGGTTACAGGGGTCCGCCTATTCTCTTGCTACAGAAAGGTTACAGGGGTCCGCCTATACTCTCGCTACTGAAAGGTTACAGGGGTCCGCCTATACTCTCGCTACTGAAAGGTTACAGGGGTCCGCCTATACTCTCGCTACTGAAAGGTTACAGGGGTCCGCCTATACTCTCGCTACTGAAAGGTTACAGGGGGTCCGCCTATACTCTCGCTACTGAAAGGTTACAGGGGTCCGCCTATTCTCTTGCTACAGAAAGGTTACAGGGGTCCGCCTATACTCTTGCTACTGAAAGGTTTGAGCGGTTCGCCTATACTCTTGCTACAGAAATGCTTCAGGGGTCCGCCTATTCTCTTGCTACTGAAAGGTTACAGGGGTCCGCCTATACTCTCGCTACTGAAAGGTTACAGGGGTCCGCCTATACTCTCGCTACTGAAAGGTTACAGGGGTCCGCCTATACTCTCGCTACTGAAAGGTTACAGGGGTCCGCCTATACTCTCGCTACTGAAAGGTTACAGGGGTCCGCCTATACTCTTGCTACTGAAAGGTTACAGGGGTCCGCCTATACTCTTGCTACTGAAAGGTTACAGGGGTCCGCCTATACTCTTGCTACTGAAAGGTTACAGGGGTCCGCCTATACTCTTGCTACTGAAAGGTTACAGGGGTCCGCCTATACTCTTGCTACTGAAAGGTTACAGGGGTCCGCCTATACTCTTGCTACTGAAAGGTTACAGGGGTCCGCCTATACTCTTGCTACTGAAAGGTTACAGGGGTCCGCCTATACTTTTGCTACTGAAAGGTTTGAGCGGTCCGCCTATACTCTTGCTAGTGAAAGGTTTGAGTGGGTCGCCTATACGCTTGCTACTGAAAGGTTTGAGCGGGTCGTCTATACTCTTGCTACTGAAAGGTTTGAGCGGTTCGCCTATACTCTTGCTACTGAAAGGTTTGAGCGGTTCGCCTATACTTGTCAGGATGGGCGGCTATCGGGGTCGCCGTGCCCACACGGCGGACGCTGTCACCCCTGCTGCGAGTGCGCGTCGCAGGGGGACTCCTACGCTGGTCATCACTCCTGGTCGCCCGGCCCCTACATGGCGCAGAGGTGCTAGCAGCATGGCGGCTGCTACCCGGCGCCGTGTTCCTGTTTCCATGGCAGCCTGCTGCATCCCCACTGACCTAGGCTAGTCTGCTAGTGCTGAGGGAGGTACTCCCAGCACTGTCTGATTATCCTGCTGCTGTCAGGTGCACCGCCCCAATCAGCTGCTGGGGCGGGAGCTCTGACAGCATTTAAACCTCTCAGTTGCTTTCTGACCCTGTCAGTGTTTGTATAGGCTTCCTTGCACTCACCAGCGTTTCCTTGTAGTCCTGATTATTAGTGTTGTGACCTTGGCTTTCCCCCTGACCTGACTTTGTCTCCTCCTTCTGTCCTGCGTTTCTCTGGACTGACTTTTGTACTTGACCCTGGCTTGCTCCTGGACTGGTTTGCGGTTTTCCCTTGTGCTTCGCTCTGGTTGTCTGTTTGTCCATTTGTTTTCTGTTTCTCCAGCATTCCCCTAGCCAGTCGCCCAGTTGCCCGCCTGGGGTTAGCCAGGAGTGGAGGCAAGTAGGCAGGGACAGGGGTTGTGGGCTACGTTGCAGGGACCCCCGACTCCTGCTTTCCCTGGTTTCCTGACAGAAACACTGGCCCTAAACGTTTTCTGGTTCCTACATCCGTCCAGCCACTAGTCCATCCATGGAGGCTATTTCAGCCCTAGCTAATCAGGTGCAGAGGCTGACAGGTAGGGTGCAAGATTTAACCGCACGGTTCCTCCAGCAGGAACAGGCCGCGGCCAGTGCACCAGCGGTGCTGCCTCCTGCTTATACTAATAAGCTTGAGCCCAAGGCTACCCTCCCTGATTTTTTTTCTGGGAACCGGAGACAGTTTTTCTCCTTCCGGGAGGGGTGTAAGCTGTATTTCACTTTGCATCCGTACTCCTCTGGAACAGAGTTCCAAAGAGTGGGAGTTGTCATATCCCGCTTGAGAGGTGACCCGCAGAATTGGGCTTTTTCCTTGCCCGCCGACTCGCCCATCAGGCAGTCCCTGGACTCTTTCTTTACCGCGTTATGCCTGGTCTATGACGAGCCAGATCGGGCCGGGTATGCGGTTTCCAGGTTATTAGAACTGCGACAGGGTAGGCTGGCAGCGGAGGAATATTGCTCTCAGTTTCGACAGTATTGCGCTGAGTCTGGTTGGAATGACCGAGCCCTTAAGGACTTATTTCTGACGGGTCTCTCGGATGCGCTGAGAGACCTCCTTGTTTCGTATCCTGAGCCTGACAGTTTGGAGCAAGCCATGACGCTAGCCATTAGAGCGGACCGCCGCCTTAGGGCAAGATGTTTCCCCAAGACCAGTTTTGGGTTATCAGGCCGTAGGACCGACATCCAGGGTTCGCCAGCTGTCTCCTCGGAACCCATGGAACTGGGGTCCATGTCTCCCAGACAACGCAAGGAGTTTCGTCTCAAGAACCGACTGTGCTTGTACTATGGAGAAGCAGGACACCGGGTCGCATCCTGCAAGAAGAGGCCGCAACCAGGAAGACTTCCGCTCCTAAGTGATGTCCGGGAGGATCACTTAGGAGCCCAGGTACCCCCAGAATGTTCCAAGTTGTTGTTACCATGCTCTATTGCATTTGATTCCTTCCTTGTTTCGGGTCAAGCCTTCATAGATTCTGGGGCAGCCGCCAATTTCATTAATTTTGATTTCATTGCTCCCATAGCCAAGGTGTTAAGAAACCTTGATGCTCCCGTCCAGGTGTCTGGAATTGATTCTACACCCTTATTAGCTGGACATGTCAGTCGGGTCACTCCAGAGCTGAAGTTTTCTGTGGGGGCCTTGCACACAGAACCTTGTACCTTTTTGGTCATGGAAAACTTATCGGTGGACGTGGTGCTCGGCCTGCCGTGGTTAAAGGTACATAACCCAGTCATCAACTGGGAGACTCTGGAGTTAGTCCGATGGGGGCAGGGTGCAGTGACCACATGCCTGCCGTTCAGGTCCATACAACTGAATGCAAGGAACCGACCCTGCCGCATAATTTGACCGAATTTGCTGATGTATTTTCTAAACAGCTATCCGATGCATTACCACCTCATCGGGAGTGGGATTGTAAAATCAACATTATTCCCGGGGCTAAACTTCCAAAGGGGGGTATATATAACATCACTGTACCAGAGCGAGAAGCCATGAAGGAATACGTTTCTGAGAGTTTGGCCAAGGGCCATATCCGCCCATCTGAGTCTCCTGCTGGGGCAGGATTCTTCTTCGTAGAGAAGAAGGATGGCAGCCTGCGGCCATGCATCGATTATAGAGGTTTGAATAAGATCACTGTCCGTAACCAGTACTCTCTCCCTCTGATACCTGATCTCCTGAATCAAGTATCAGGAGCTAAATGGTTCTCCAAACTTGATCTGAGGGGAGCTTATAATCTGATCAGAATAAGAGAGGGAGAGGAATGGAAGACGGCGTTCAATACGCCTCTGGGGCATTTTGAGTATTTGGTGATGCCTTTTGGTTTATGCAATGCCCCAGCCGTCTTCCAAGGTTTCATGAATGCTATATTCCAGGATGTCATGGGCATATTCTTGGTGGTCTACTTAGACGACATCCTGGTGTTCTCCGCCGACTGGGAGTCACACCTTTGTCACCTACGGATAGTCCTCAACCGACTTCGGGCTAACCAGCTGTTTGCGAAACTCGAGAAGTGTTTGTTTGGGGTCCAGGAGATCTCATTTTTAGGGTACATAATTACCCCATCTGTTATCAAGATGGATCCAGGGAAGGTTAGGGCAATAACAGACTGGGCGCAACCTACTAACCTGAAGGCTTTGCAGCGTTTTCTGGGATTTGACAACTTCTACCGCAAATTTATTAAGGGTTTCTCAGTCATCGCCAAACCATTACCTGATTTAACCAGGAAAGGGGCTGAGGTTGGCAGCTGGACGCCGGAGGCGGTCACCGCCTTTTTGAATCTTAAAGAAGCCTTCTCCTCCACGCCTGTCCTTGTTCAACCCGACTTGAACAGCCCCTTCATTGTGGAGGTGGATGCTTCTGAATTTGGAGTGGGAGCCGTCCTGTCTCAGGGACCAGCAACCCTCTCTAACCTCCGACCCTGCGCGTTCTTCTCAAGAAAATTCTCGTCCTCTGAACTATATTAACTATGATATAGGTAATAGGGAATTGTTGGCCATCAAGTGGGCTTTTGAGGAATGGTGGCATTTCCTTGAGGGAGCCAGACACCAGATTACCGTCCTCACTGACCACAAAAACTTGGTGTATCTTGAGTCAGCTAAACGATTAAATGCCCGGCAGGCGCGCTGGGCCTTATTTTTTTCCCCGTTTCAATTTTGGTGTCACCTTCTGGCCTGGGTCGAAGAACATTAGAGCCGACGCGTTGTCACGTAGCTTCAATGTGCCTGAACCTGTGGATTCTCAGCCAGAGGGGATCCTTTCTCCTGGAGTGGTTCTAGCTGCCTTAACCTCCGATCTCTTATCTCTGCTGCATGCCACCCAGCAAGGTGCCCCAGAGCCCCCCCCCCCCCCCCCGGAGGGCAAACTGTTTGTTCCTCTCTCCCTGAGACTACAGGTTCTCGAAGAGATACACTCTTCGGTTCTGACTGGTCATCCTGGCATTAGGGGGACAGTGTATTTATGCTCCCGGTTATACTGGTGGCCCCAGATGTCCAGAGATGTCCGGGGTTTTGTCAAGGCCTGTGCTGTTTGTGCTCGGGGGAAGAATGTTAGGAGACACCGTGAAGGTCCTATTCTTCCCCTACCAGCTCCATGTAAACCTTGGTCGCACATATCCATGGATTTCATTACGGATTTACCCCCGTCACAGAGTCATACCGTCATCTGGGTAGTGGTTGATAGGTTTTCTAAGATGGCCCATTTTGTCCCATTAAGTAAATTACCCTCAGCTAGGGACCTAGCTGACCTGTTTATTAAGGAGATAGTCCGTTTACACGGTGTTCCAGAAGATATTGTTTCTGATCGGGGGGTACAGTTTGTGGCACGGTTCTGGCAGGCATTCTGTATCGATGTTAACCTGTCGTTCTCTTCCGCCTTTCACCCTGAGTCCAACGGAAAGACGGAGCGTATGAATCAGGAACTCATTCAGTACCTTCGTCTGTTTGTCTCAGACAACAAGGAAGAACGGGTGAGGTTTTTGCCTTTGGCGGAATTCGCTATAAATAACCATACCAGCTCATCATCTCAGTTTTCCCCTTTTTTCTGCAACTACGGGTTCCATCCCCGCTTTACCGTATCTGTCTCCTTGCCGTCGGATAACCCGTCGGCTGATTCTTTTACGGGGGAGCTGGACGCCGTCTGGGTCCAGGTTAGCAAGAACTTACTGGAATCGCAGGAGAAGTTGCAGAAACAAGGTGCTGGTAAACGCACTCTGTCTGACCCCTTTGTAATTGGTGACCTAGTCTATCTGTCCACAAGAAATTTAAAGTTGAAGGTACCATCTCTCAAGTTAGCTCCTCGTTTTGTTGGGCCATTCCCTATTTCCAAGGTTATTAGCCCGGTGGCCTATGAACTAACCTTACCTGACTCCTGGAAGGTGCATAACGTCTTCCACAAGTCGCTCTTGAAGAGGTTCGTTCCCCCGGTATTGCCCACCCGCAAACCTCCTCCTCCCACCCTTGTCCAAGGAGAGATGGAGTTCAAGATAGAACGAATTCTGCAGTCCAGGCGGGTACAGGGTGCTTACCAGTATTTAGTGCACTGGAAGGGGTTTGGACCCGAGGAGCGGTCATGGGTTCCGGCCAAGGATGTCCATGCTCTGCGGCTAGTCCGTCACTTTCATAGGACCTACCCCCTCAAGCCAGCGTCGGGTCATGGGGGTCCGGTGTCCCCCCGTAAGAGGGGGGATACTGTCAGGATGGGCGGCTATCGGGGTCGCCGTGCTCACACGGCGGACGCTGTCACCCCTGTTGCGAGTGCGCGTCGCAGGGGGACTCCTACGCTGGTCATCACTCCTGGCCGCCCGGCCCCTACACGGCGCAGAGGTGCTAGCAGCATGGCGGCTGCTACCCGGCGCCGTGTTCCTGTTTCCATGGCAGCCTGCTGCATCCCCACTGACCTAGGCTGGTCTGCTAGTGCTAAGGGAGGTACTCCCAGCACTGTCTGATTATCCTGCTGCTGTCAGGTGCACCGCCCCAATCAGATGCTGGGGCGGGAGCTCTGACAGCATTTAAACCCCTCAGTTGCTTCCTGACACTGCCAGTGTTTGTATAGGCTTCCATGCACTCCCCAGCGTTTCCTTGTAGTCCTGATTATTAGTGTTGTGACCTTGGCTTTCCCCCTGACCTGACTTTGTCTCCTCCTTCTGTCCTGCGTTTCTCCGGACTGACTTTTGTACTTGACCCTGGCTTGCTCCTGGACTGGTTTGCGGTTTTCCCTTGTGCTTCGCTCTGTTTGTCCATTTGTTTTCTGTTTCCAGGGATTGTGGCTTTCTCCAGCATTCCCCTAGCCAGTGTAGGGACCGTTGCCCAGTTGCCCGCCTGCGGTTAGCCAGGAGTGGAGGCAAGTAGGCAGGGACAGGGGTTGTGGGCTACGTTGCAGGGACCCCCGACTCCTGCTTTCCCTGGTTTCCTGACAATACTCTTGCTACTGAAAGGTTTGAGCGGTTCGCCAATACTCTTGCTACTGAAAGGTTTGAGCGGTTCGCCTATACTCTTGCTACTGAAAGGTTTGAGCGGTTCGCCTATACTCTTGCTATTGAAAGGTTTGAGCGGTTTGCATATACTCTTGCTACTGAAAGGTTTGAGCGGTTCGCCTATACTCTTGCTATTGAAAGGTTTGAGCGGTTTGCATATACTCTTGCTACTGAAAGGTTTCAGGGGTTCGCCTATACTCTTGCTACTGAAAGGTTTGAGCGGTTCGCATATACTCTTGCTACTGAAAGGTCACAGGGGTCCGCCTATACTCTTGCTACTGAAAGGTCACAGGGGTCTGCCTATACTCTTGCTACTGAAAGGTTTGAGCGGTCCTCCTATACTCTTGCTATTGAAAGGTTTGAGCGGTTTGCATATACTCTTGCTACTGAAAGGTTTCAGGGGTTCGCCTATACTCTTGCTACTGAAAGGTTTGAGCGGTTCGCCTATACTCTTGCTACTGAAAGGTTTGAGCGGTTCGTCTATACTCTTGCTACTGAAAGGTTTGAGCGATTCGCCTATACTCTTGCTACTGAAAGGTTTGAGCGGTCCTCCTATACTCTTGCTATTGAAAGGTTTGAGCGGTTTGCATATACTCTTGCTACTGAAAGGTTTCAGGGGTTCGCCTATACTCTTGCTACTGAAAGGTTTGAGCGGTTTGCCTATACTCTTGCTACTGAAAGGTTTGAGCGGTCCTCCTATACTCTTGCTATTGAAAGGTTTGAGCGGTTTGCATATACTCTTGCTACTGAAAGGTTTCAGGGGTTCGCCTATACTCTTGCTACTGAAAGGTTTGAGCGGTTCGCCTATACTCTTGCTACTGAAAGGTTTGAGCGGTTCGCCTATACTCTTGCTACTGAAAGGTTTGAGCGGTCCTCCTATACTCTTGCTATTGAAAGGTTTGAGCGGTTTGCATATACTCTTGCTACTGAAAGGTTTCAGGGGTTCGCCTATACTCTTGCTACTGAAAGGTTTGAGCTGTTCGCCTATACTCTTGCTACTGAAAGGTTTGAGCGGTTCGCCTATACTCTTGCTACTGAAAGGTTTGAGCGGTTCGCCTATACTCTTGCTACTGAAAGGTTTGAGCGGTTCGCCTATACTCTTGCTACTGAAATGTTACAGGAGTCCGCCAATACATTTGCTACTGAAAGGATTGAGGGGTTCGCCTATACTTTTGCTACAGAAAAGTTTTTAGGGATCTGCCTATTCTGTGGATGCACAAAGGTTTTCCATAGGGGTATTCAGCTGTCTGGCACAAATACACAAAATGACTTGGGCAGAAGTGTGGGTCGAGGCCGAGGTCAGCTATCTGACAAGTACATCGAATAAATTGTGGGGGCACACATGGATTTCCCATAGCTATGTAACTCACTGCACATTGGGTCAACCAGGTGGAGGCTGGGACCGAGCCTGGCCCTGGGCCTGTTCACATGCTTCCCACACAGTGTATTGTGGGTCCTACATCAGTCATGGTTTCTTGGGCTTCTTGGGCCACCGACTCCCCCTGCTTGGGGATCAGAGCTGGTCAACATGTATTTTCTCTCGTGTTACCACAGTTATCGGAGACACTGGTTTTGACCAATCAAAAGAAGCATAACTGATTTAAGGATACATTCACAGCTGTACTAGCATCTGAGTCCGCTGTATGCCCACGACTGCTGAGGGTGTGGGCAGAGGTTCTGGGGGGGCGGGTGGATGGCAACTGCGCCAGGTTTGGCCTGTGGAACTTGTTCGTGGTTCATCCTGTCTTTGGAGCGATGAAAGCAACCGCAAGGGGCTGCATATTGGGTCAACCTGGCCTTAGGCCCGCTCACGTGCTTCCCACACAGAGTATTGCGGGTCCTACCTCAGTCACGGTTTCTCAGGCTTTTTATGCAACCTCCTCCTCCTGCTTGGGATCTGGGGATCAGCGCTGGTCAACATGTATTTGCTCTCGTGTTACCACAGTTATCTGAGACACTGGTTTGGACCAATCAAAAGAAGCATAACTGATTTAAGGAGACGTTCACAGTTGTACTAGCATCCGAGTCCGCTTCATGCCCACGATTGCTGAAGGTGTGGGTAGAGGCCGAGGTCCTGGGCAAGGTGAAACTCTGCCATGTGTGGGCACTCTGATTTCTTCATATTTCGTACTGTCCCTGGGTTGCAGGAGCACGCCTATGCTGTGGGTGCGCAAAGATTTCCCATTGCGGTGTTTTAGCCATGGGGCACAAATAAACTGAATGACTTGGGTAGTGCGCAGAGTGCAGATGGCTTTCCCAAGGCATTGTTCAGCTATCTGACACATACACTGGATAAATTGTGTGGGCACACATGGATTTCCCATAACTACGTAACTCACGGCACATTGGGTCAACCAGGTGGAGGCTGGGACCGAGCCTGGCCCTGGGCCTGCTCACGTGCTTCCCACACAGAGTATTGCGGGTCCTACCACGGTCATGGTTTGTCTGGCTTCTTATGCCACCTCCACTCCTGCTAGGGGTCTGGGGATCAGTGCTGGTCGACATGTATTTTCTCTCGTGTTACCACAGTTATCTAAGACACTGGTTTGGACCAATCAAAAGAAGCGTAACTGATTTTAGGAGATGTTCACAGCTGTACTAGTATCAGAGTCCGCTTTAAGCCCACTATTGCTGAGGGTGTAGGGCAGAGGTCGAGGTCATGGGGGGGCGGGGTGGGTGGCAACTGCGCCAGATTTGGCCCGTGGAACTTTGTGGTTCATCCCATCTTTGGAGCAATGAAAGCAACTGCAAATGACGGCACATTGGGTCAACCAGGTGGAGGCTGGGACCGAGCCTGACCATGGGCCTGCTCACGTGCTTCCCACACAGAGTATTGCGGGTCCTACCTCTGTCACAGTTTCTTGGGCTTATTATGCCACCTCCTTGGGATCTGGGGAATAGCGCTGGTCGGCATGTATTATCTCTCGTGTTTCGTGTTACCACAGTTATCCGAGATACTGGATTGGAGCGTTCACAGGAAGCGTAACTATTTAATGAGACTTTCACTGTATACCTGTGTTGGCTACTTTTACGACACATCCTGCTTCAAACCAATCTTTGGTGTTAGTATGCATTGCTGCATTGTGGAGATGTGTAAAAGTACTGGCATCTGAGTCCCCTTCGTGCCCACGTTAGCAGTTCCTGACAATTTTGTGACGGAGGTGGCACGGGATTGGAATTATGATGGGACGTCAATTTATCATCAATTCTCATCAACAGTGTGGGCTATCGCCCACACTTTCAAGGAGGGTGGCTGCCAGGCACTGCAAACCCTCTGCTGTTTGCGTCTCCGGATTCTCCTCATCCAAGATGCACTTATAAATAGACATGAGGGTGGTGTGGCTATCAAGTGAGCGTTTGGCATTAGGGCAGCTGAACGCTGCGCGGGGAAAAATTTGAGTATGCTGTGGACGCTGGCTCATGTGGATGATTGGACAGCAATGCCAGCATGTAACCCAGGAGAAGAGGCAGCAGTGTCACCCGCAGGTTGTGATTGGCCTTGGTTGCAGCTAGTGTGGCCCTTAGCCCTGCCCCCGTTCCGCCTCCTCTCATTGCAAATAGTGCAGAGGGGTGGAGAGGAGGCAGAGAGGGGGCGGGAGCTCAGTTCCTGCTCCTGGCTCTTCCATCCTCCCCCCTTCTGCAGAAAGAGATAACGTATATCGGCTCGGCGTGAAAACCGAGCCGATATACGTTCGTGTGAATGCACCCTAATAATGAAGAAGCTTGTAGCACATTGTTAGGTTCTCACTATCTGGGAAATCACCAGTTATATCCTTCTGTTATAAGTCCTTGTAATTCTGTGATGTAACTAATTTACAAACTGCTTCATCTTTTACTTGTTGGACTTTGTTGTAAACTTCAAAGCACAAATAAAAAATACAGCATAGTAACAAAATATGTGAGGCCAAAAAAGCCCCCTGTCCATCCAGTTCAGCCAAACCCCAATGGGGTAAAAGCCAATGTTACCCATCTAAGGAACAATAAGCTGGAATATTCCCCGGATCACCGACCCCTCTGAAGTTATTAATGATAAACAATAGGAAAAACTAAACAAGTAAGTGAATCGGCCTCTTATTTGGGGCTTTTCCTACGGACAAGTAGATCTTGAGGGGTGAGACCTTTATGTTGGGCATGGTGTCCACGGATCAGATATCGGACTGGACATCTCTAACGGTTCTGGAAGCTCTGGTGGAATTAGTGACACTCCTGCCGGCTAATCCTACACCAATAGGTCACTTAGGAGGCCCAGTGATACAGGGGAAAGTTATGGAAGCTCGTTTGTTCGAAGATCACACCTTCTCTGCTGCATTTAGTGGTTATTACTCACCTGGGCGGTTACCTGTAGGAATCTCCTCTTTACACCGCTGATCACCCCTCACATTTATCTCTGTAGTATTACTATTGGTCAGATCTTCATCCTGATACAAAAGCAGGGAGACAAATATTGTAAAAGTCAGCAGATGGTTGAAGTCATGTGGAATGTTTTATGACATAATGATCTGACAGGAGTAGTTATCTGAGCCACATAGCTGCAGGTCTCGGAACTGGACATAGATATTACATGGCGGCTCAATTACCCCTCAGGAACCTCCTACATGTATATCCGGCATGGCTAGACACGCTGCAGGTTGTCTCAGTGGAGGAGATCAGCGTCTACCAGACACATCCGCTGCTTGTCTCAGGGAAATAAAGGAGCAGATAGATATAAATCCAACCTGTTGGCTCCTTATTCCCACCAGCAGTCTCCACCGCCAGAACACTGGGAGAAGATCCAGACAAGATGTAATGTCTCTGGTCAGCGGTAATACTGCCATCCCCACCGGCCTCATCACACAAGTAGAAGACATCTAATAAGACTGAAGACAAGAGCTTCACAGCCTTCTACAGATCAGAGGGACATCTCCATCTACCTGATGGTCCTGTGGAAGAAGAGGACGGGGACATCTCTCTGGGGTTCTTCTCTTACTGGATGGAACTGCAGGAAACACAGACGGACACTGAAGTCATTCTTTATATACAGATAATAAAGTCCCCGTGGATTTAGTCCTGTCTATTACCTGGTGATGGGAGCGGCTGGCGGGTCTCCATCATGGCCTCCTTGTACAGATCCTTGTGTCCTTCTAAATACTCCCACTCCTCCATGGAGAAATAGACAGCGACATCCTGACACCTTATAGGAACCTGACAACACAATATACAGTCATCACCCAGAAGCCTCCAGTGCTGTTACTGTATAATGTCCCAGCATTCCCTGCAGCGTCACCTCTCCAGTCAGCAGCTCAATCATCTTGTTGGTCAGTTCTAGAATCTTCTGTACATTGATGTCCTCATGTATCAGGGGGTGCGGTTGGGGCCCCGGGATTGGGCTATGGGGTCTTCCCCATTCATCACACACAGGGGCCCGACAGCCATCGCTAGAGGTCTTCTTCACTACTGTGTAATCCTGTATATGGGGAGACATTAATAAACATCACTACAGACATTTCCAGAGTCCAATTGTTGTACTCTGCGGCGGGCCAGCTCGGGGCCCTGAGGCCTGCAGAAATTTTGGTGCCAATAACGGGCTAGTCTCTAGTTTGGATGTACTAATTTAGTACAATGCTACAATGTCAGTCGGGCAGGGTATCATGGTAACAAGTCCGTTCATGACGCTAACCCTTACACCGATCCCCAACCGGCTCCAGGCAAAAATTAATTAAAATGTGAAGAATAAAATAAAAATTGGGGACAGTCCTTTCCCCTGAATAATGGTATTAGTGTGGAATGGTACTGGTGCATCTTGTGTCCACCTGAAGAATGGGTGGGGACATGGGTTGGCTGGGATGAGATATAGGGGAGGGTCGGGTGATGTCCGCAACAACAGATTGGCTGATGCTGGGCTGCCATCTCTGCTGTTAGCGCCTGTCTCACTGTCCCAGCGCCAGCCTTCAGTCAGTGATTCTGGCCCCAATGGCAGTCTCCCCGCGGCGGGCTGCAATGTGCACTACCAAGGCTGCTGTCATTCTCCCCTCCCATCTGCGTTTGTGGACCCATTGGCAGTTACCCCCCTTGGGGGCTGCAAGGTCCACTCCTGACCTCACTGTCATTTGCCACAGCGGTCTTCCATCATATCCCCTGTTGGGTCCAGTCACTAATACCGGTGTACTTGGATCATTTCCCCTCCTTCCTCCTGTCACTCACCCCGTTGCTCACCCATGTCCCCTCCTGCACCATCAGTATCCCCGCCAGCCTCCGCTGCAATCTGTGCTTCAGTCTTCCTCCTGCTCCACAGAAGCCGGCACCAATCCTACCATTACAGCAGCGGCGCTGTCAACTGCAGGGACCTCCAGTAGGCAGCTGTCATTCACGGCCATGGGCCTCTGTTCTCCGCTGGAATACGGTGTCAACCGCAGTTTTCTGCCGATGTGCAGGTAGCCAATCAGCAGCCGTGGGCGGTCCCTATAACTCCACCTGCACATAGCCATGTCTGCACTCATAGTTCTGGTGGAGAAAAGATGCACCAGAACCGTGTGGTACTTGTAGTGCTGGTGTTACTGTGGCAAGAGGAGATTCCAGGAGGCAGGAATACACAGTAAGCTAAAACAACAGTACATTTCTTTGAGAGCCGTCTACAATATATTAATTCACTAATTAGGAAATATAGTACCAGTGTTTCTGGTGGTGCAATGCGTTACATGGTACATCCATTATGATTCACAAACATCACACACAGCTCTACTCCGTCCATCTTGACCCCCACACAAGTCAAACACAGCTCTACTCCATCCAATCTGACCCCCACACATCACACACACAGCTCTACTCCATCCATCCTGACCCCCACACAAATCAAACACAGCTCTACTCCATCCATCCTGACCCCCACACATCACACACAGCTCTACTCCATCCATCCTGACCCCCACACATCACACACAGCTCTACTCCATCCATCCTGACCCCCACACATCACACACAGCTCTACTCCATCCATCCTGACCCCCACACATCACACACACAGCTCTACTCCATCCATCCTGACCCCCACACATCACACACACAGCTCTACTCCATCCATCCTGACCCCCACACATCACACACACAGCTCTACTCCATCCATCCTGACCCCCACACATCACACACACAGCTCTACTCCATCCATCCTGACCCCCACACATCACACACACAGCTCTACTCCATCCATCCTGACCCCCACACATCACACACAGCTCTACTCCATCCATCCTGACCCCCACACATCACACACAGCTCTACTCCATCCATCCTGACCCCCACACATCACACACAGCTCTACTCCATGCATCCTGACCCCCACACATCACACACAGCTCTACTCCATCCATCCTGACCCCCACACATCACACACAGCTCTACTCCATCCATCCTGACCCCCACACATCACACACACAGCTCTACTCCATCCATCCTGACCCCCACACATCACACACAGCTCTACTCCATCCATCCTGACCCCCACACATCACACACAGCTCTACTCCATCCATCCTGACCCCCACACATCACACACACAGCTCTACTCCATCCATCCTGACCCCCACACATCACACACAGCTCTACTCCATCCATCCTGACCCCCACACATCACACACACAGCTCTACTCCATCCATCCTGACCCCCACACATCACACACAGCTCTACTCCATCCATCCTGACCCCCACACATCACACACAGCTCTACTCCATCCATCCTGACCCCCACACATCACACACAGCTCTACTCCATGCATCCTGACCCCCACACATCACACACAGCTCTACTCCATCCATCCTGACCCCCACACATCACACACAGCTCTACTCCATCCATCCTGACCCCCACACATCACACACAGCTCTACTCCATCCATCCTGACCCCCACACATCACACACAGCTCTACTCCATCCATCCTGACCCCCACACATCACACACACAGCTCTACTATATCCATCCTGACCCCCTCACATCACACACACAGCTCTACTACATCCATCCTGAACCCCACACATCACACACACAGTTCTACTCCATCCATCCTGACCCCCACACATCTCACACACAGCTCTACTCCATCCATCCTGACCCCCACACATCACACACAGCTCTACTCCATCCATCCTGACCCCACACATCACACACACAGCTCTACTCCATCCATCCTGACCCCCACACATCACACACACAGCTCTACTCCATCCATCCTGACCCACCACACATCACACACACAGCTCTACTCCATCCATCCTGATCCCCACACATCACACACACAGCTCTACTCCATCCATCCTGACCCCCCACACATCACACACAGCTCTACTCCATCCATCCTGATCCCCACACATCACACACACAGCTCTACTCCATCCATCCTGACCCCCACACATCACACACACAGCTCTACTCCATCCATCCTGACCCCACACATCACACACACAGCTCTACTCCATCCATCCTGATCCCCACACATCACACACACAGCTCTACTCCATCCATCCTGACCCCCACACATCACACACACAGCTCTACTCCATCCATCCTGACCCCCCACACATCACACACAGCTCTACTCCATCCATCCTGACCCCCACACATCACACACACACAGCTCTACTCCATCCATCCTGACCCCCACACATCACACACAGCTCTACTCCATCCATCCTGACCCCCACACATCACACACAGCTCTACTCCATCCATCCTGACACCACACATCACACACACAGCTCTACTCCATCCATCCTGACCCACACACATCACACACACAGCGCTCTACTCCATCCATCCTGACCACCACACATCACACACACAGCTCTACTCCATCCATCCTGACCCCCACACACACAGCTCTACTCCATCCATCCTGATCCCCACACATCACACACACAGCTCTACTCCATCCATCCTGACCCCTACACATCACACACAGCTCTACTCCATCCATCCTGACCCCCACACATCACACACAGCTCTACTCCATCCATCCTGACCCCCACACATCACACACACAGCTCTACTCCATCCATCCTGACCCCCACACATCACACACACAGCGCTCTACTCCATCCATCCTGACCACCACACATCACACACACAGCTCTACTCCATCCATCCTGACCCCCACACACACAGCTCTACTCCATCCATCCTGATCCCCACACATCACACACAGCTCTACTCCATCCATCCTGACCCCCACACATCACACACACAGCTCTACTCCATCCAATTGTTTCGTTAGTTCGCACACTACTGCCTTCCTGCCGCACTAAAGCTCTCTCTCTGCTGCTCTACTCTTTACATCTTCTCCTTCATC
This sequence comes from Eleutherodactylus coqui, assembly GCF_035609145.1. NCBI lineage: Eukaryota > Metazoa > Chordata > Amphibia > Anura > Eleutherodactylidae > Eleutherodactylus > Eleutherodactylus coqui. The sequence continues at coordinate 12,428,328 of NC_089841.1, read as the reverse complement.
AGATCAACTCCTTCTCCTCTAGTGCTAACCGAAACTACTCTGACTGGAATTCCTCCACCAATCACAGACCTGTTGCCGGGTGGTGAACTGCCCAATCCATATAATGCTCCTGACAGCCAATCAGGAAGGCTGCAGGTCGTCTGGCAGAATAATCAGTAATAAAAATACAACATTTACTTTAAAGGCACAACTCTGATCCACTACACAATCACCTCCACAGTGACATCTGTTATTACCATAGATGAGAATGATGTAATGTGACATCATCAGAATCTCTCCCCTCTCCAGTGACATCATCTGTAAGTACCATAGATGAGAATGATGTAATGTGACATCATCAGAATCTCTCCCTTCTCCAGTGACATCATCTGTTATTACCATAGATAAGAATGATGTAATGTGACATCATCAGAATCTCTCCCCTCTCCAGTGACATCTGTTGTTACCATAGATGAGAATGATGTAATGTGACATCATCAGAATCTCTCACCTCCCCAGTAAGCTGGAAGAGTATCTCTAGGGTGACATTTATTATACTCTCCGCCATCTTGCTCTTGTCCTTCTCCATCCTTCCGGGTCAGCGAGGATGAATTCTCTTATAGACGGATCTCAGCAGAGGATCCGGTGTTGTAGAACCTGAAGGGAAAGAAGGTTAAACAATATAAAAGCTGCACAAAACAAGAAGGAGAAAGATTAGAGAGAGATTAAAGGGCAGCTGTTTTATGATGCCAGAACTGCCGGCAGCACAACATCCTGACAGCCACACGGCAGACATGGAGGTTCTATCAGAGATGCTGCAGCGTAAAGAGAACAGACCTTACAAAGTAGTCAGAAACAGGGAGAAGAGTCATAGGGGCGGTCCCTGCAGACTTCTCCCAACCCCCACTCCTCTGTCCGCCAGTAATCAGCTCCCCCTGCCACATATACTGCCCTCAGTCCTCACAGCGCTCCTCCTCCTCTGCGGTGCACTGATGAGCGGGGGGTAATGCAGTAAACATGCAGTATGTTCAGCACTGATTGGCTGAGACTTGGTCCAATCAGTGCTGTGCTTTATTCCAGCATCGCTGCCGGCTCATCACCCCGCCTCCCCCATAGCCCGTCTCATCATGCTGCTGCTTCCTCTCCACCCACATGGGCAGAGCCAATCAGGCTTCATTAACACAGCAAATGAATTCCATGACCGAGCCCTACAAGCAGGGTTATAAGTCAGCCGCCACCCCCATAGTCGTGTACAGATAAGACCCACCCCCCATAGTCGTGTACAGATGAGACGCCCCCCCCCATAGTCGTGGACAGATGAGACGCCCCCCCATAGTCGTGGACAGATGAGACGCCCCCCATAGTCGTGTACAGATGAGACGCCCCCCCCATAGTCGTGTACAGATGAGACGCCCCCCCCCCCCCATAGTCGTGTACAGAGGAGACGCCCCCCCCCCATAGTCGTGTACAGATGAGACGCCCCCCCCCCCCCATAGTCGTGTACAGATGAGACGCCCCCCCATAGTCGTGGACAGATGAGACGCCCCCCCATAGTCGTGGACAGATGAGACGCCCCCCATAGTCGTGTACAGATGAGACGCCCCCCCATAGTCGTGTACAGATGAGACGCCTCCCCATAGTCGTGTAGAGATGAGACGCCTCCCCATAGTCGTGTACAGATGAGACGTCCCCCCATAGTCATGGACAGATGAGACGCCCCCCCCCCCCCATAGTCGTATACAGATGATACGCCCCCCCCACATAGTCGTGTACAGATGAGACGCCCCCCCCCCATAGTCGTGTACAGATGAGACGCCCCCCCCATAGTCGTGTACAGATGAGACGCCCCCCCCCCATAGTCGTGTACAGATGAGACGCCCCCCCCATAGTCGTGTACAGATGAGACGCCCCCCCACATAGTCGTGTACAGATGAGACGTCCCCCCCATAGTCGTGTACAGATGAGACGACCCCCCCCATAGTCGTGTACAGATGAGACGCCCCCCCACATAGTCGTGTACAGATGAGACGCCCCCCCCACATAGTCGTGTACAGATGAGACGCCCCCCCCCCATAGTCGTGCACAGATGAGACGTCCCCCCCCATAGTCGTGTACAGATGAGATGCCCCCCCCCATAGTCGTGTACAGATGAGACGCCCCCCCCCATAGTCGTGTACAGATGAGACGCCCCCCCCATAGTCGTGTACAGATGAGACGCCCCCCCATAGTCGTGGACAGATGAGACGCCCCCCCATAGTCGTAGACAGATGAGATGCCCCCCCCCATAGTCGTGTACAGATGAGACGCCCCCCCCCCATAGTCGTGTACAGATGAGACGCCCCCCCCCATAGTCGTGTACAGATGAGACGCCCCCCCCATAGTCGTGGACAGATGAGACGCCCCCCATAGTCGTAGACAGATGAGACCCTCCAACCCCCCCACAGGAGGACACAGACCAGCGGAGCCAGACAGCAGCCATGTGCTTCCAGGACCTGTGACGATGTCACGA
>NC_089841.1:12416204-12425640 GCF_035609145.1 Eleutherodactylus coqui | reverse complement strand
TATGCTCTTAAATAGAGAAAGATAAGTGTATTTCACAGAATAATTGTGTGTTTATAATCTGCATCTTCTTCTGCTAAAGGTTTAAGCTTAACCGCAAATACGTGTAAGGGCTGACGCTTTACAAATGGACTACTAAGACTCCATTTTGTCTCTTCGCTTGTCTGCTATAATACATATATATATATTTGTATTAATTTCAACTTTCACTTGAGAAAAATGTTAGATTTCAGTTAGAATGATCCACCTGGAAATATTAATTGGATTACCGCTGGGTTTCTGTCCTGTTCTTATCTTTAGATAATTCTTGTTGAAAGTTACTAACAAGCTTACAGGAATGTACCTTCCGATTACACCTACACAGAGGAGGACATACTGATAAGAGGCCGAGATGTTTTAAATCAATATATCTGCTTATTAATTTTAATTGTATCTGGCATAAAGCCACTCGCTTCATAGGACTGTATAAAGATTGAATACATTGTACAATAAACAGGCATTTCTTTGGTTAACACATACGGTGGGGTGTCCATTGAACTCCTTAAGAGTATACTCGCATGATTCAAACTGATTGGGAAGCAGACAGTATCAGCTGACGGGTCCCCTTGTGACCCCCCACATTACTTGGCGCCTGAACGTGGGGGCAGAAGCTAACTCCTTACCTGCAGCTGTTGCCTGACGACCCTAGCTGCCGATCAGCCGGACCAGAGGCCACGGGACCCCAGATCTACAAAACACCCGTGTAAGGTAAGCCCTTGACTTGCCACTCCAGCTCTAGGCTCCCCTGACTTCAGTCCCATGTTGACAGGAGGTGAGTCACTGCATGTTATATAGGATGCTTCTCCCTGTAATTTTCCGGTGTTCTTAGTAACCGTGCTAGACGGAAGAACCCTTGTGTGTACATTGCCATGCTGTCTGCTGTGTGCCGTAGAAATTATTGCTTTTATTCTTGCTTTAACTGCCGGACTCATAATGTTAGAAAGCCACGTATAAAGGCGAGCCGTGCCCCCCCCCCCCCCCATATCCCCGTAAGAAGTAAAGAGATTGCAAATAGAATTCCTGCCAGCTGCGGACCTGGCAGAAGGGACTGGCCTGATTTACCCGAAGGAAGCTGTGGGCATCCTTATACTGTGTGATTGAGGTAAAAACAGAGGAACAAGTCCATAGTGCAAATAAGTGTCCTGCCAGCCGCAGACCTGGCAGAAGGGACTAAAAGGTCTGTGGGACCGCCAGATTTACCAGAGGAAACGGTGTGCATCCTCAATACTGCATGATACTGGTAAATCAAGAGGCAAGTCCAATAGTCAAAATGGGGTCCGACCAGTCTAAGACTTATCTGACACCCATAGAGATAATACAAGACGGGGAAGGGAAAGACATCTGTAGGCAAGCCTGTAAAATATATAGACAGATAGGACTTAAAAAGGCGGGAATCTTTAAATATGAGTTCTGACAACAGTATCGGGAAAAGGCATATGACGGCTATCAGAGACGCTGGTTTAGAAAAAGGAATAGAGGCCATAATAAGATATAGCAAAAAGGTAAATGTAGAACAATGGGATTGTGCACCGAGGGATGACAGCATACTTGTGTACTCACCCTCGGTGCCAAACCCGGCTAGGATGTACCCGGTCCTACCAACCGCGGACAGCTCCGACATTCTTCCTGACTATCAGAGTTGTACCGCCACAGTTCCACCAAAGAAGTCCCAAAAAGGGAAACCTTACTGGGATTGTCCCAGTTGCGGACAACAAAACCCTTTACGAAGACAAACGGCTTTAACTATGTGTAGACGGGAAAAGAATGAAACCATTGTATGTTATTTTGGTAGGCTGGAAACGAAGGCTAGGGACGCGTTCATGCAAGGCATTGGCCCATCATTGGCAGATAAAGTAAAAGCATGTACCCCCGACTGGCGCCAAGCCCAGGGACTTGTATAAAAAGGCAGTAGGGTTTGCTATGGATGAGAAGCGCCCTGCAGTGATGGTTAAATACTATAGCAACCAAGGGAGGAAGGTGCAGCTCCAGGACAGACCCAACAGAGAAACATGCAAGTGTTATAATTGCGGCAAGATAGGCCACCTGGCCAAGAATTGCCGTTGTCCCAAGAAACCTCGTGATCAGGGCGCCACTCCCAGCAGCAACGACGTGCCGAGTCGCCCGAATCCGTCCCAATGAAGTCCCGACAATCCCGCCCCAGTATCCCTATCGAGGAAGCAAAGAACAGAGGCATTCAGATCTTTGAGCCTGCTTCCATAGGAGGTGGGGAAGTGCCCTTCCTTATAGACACTGGGGCTACAAAATCCTGTCTCAGAATTCACGGGTAATTCGAGATCTTAATATCTATGTTTCCACAAATAACCATTATTGTTTGTCTTGTATGTCTTGATGTTATGTAATCTAATCTTTGTTATACGTCCTAGTCTCCTTCATACAAGTGTAAGAAAGTTATACCCCACTCACATCTGTGGGGGCTTTTAAGAATACAAGGGTTAAAAATGCAGAAAATGTTGCGCTGTTAGAAGCGTTTAGCATGTTGTCTTTTCTATGTGTTTAACTATTCCCTGCCGTCTGTGTTTCATAGTCTGTGCAGAGAAATATACCTCTTATAATTACTAATGATTAATGTTGTTTAAAGTCTGAATGTTCTGGCCGCTTTCTAAAATCTTAGCTATTGATCTGTTTCATAGAGAGATAAGATTCAGGGTCATAGAAAGGAAGACAGACGCTGATGAAATAAGAAACTTGTAATGAATTACGTAAATTATATGGTCTTAAAAATAGAGAACATAGGGATTTTAAGGTATATTTTTGCTTTTTGTGTAAATGTCAGTTCTGTGATTGGTTGGACGTCTGTATCACTGCTAAATGCTGTTATAGTACTGTACTGTCTCTGAGAGAATGTTCTGTAGAAGAAACACGCAAACGGCCAGTATCGAAGGGGTGGAGCTAGATGATGTAAAAGTACGAAATGTTTCATCCCTCTCTTCTCCGAAAGGAGGGGTGAGAAGCTTGGGCAGTTAGGAAGAGTGTTTTTTTTTTTCCAAATTTGATGAGACATTGCAGGCAGGATCAGATTAATAATGAATTTGCTTAAAGAATATAATATTCCAATGTGGATAGAGGTTTGTGGGTTATTCTGCCTTGTTGTAATTCATGTCTCTGTTATTTGTACTGATATCTTACAAGCCTTATCTGCATCCATCAAATTTTCACCAGATGGATCGGTACGGGTTGAGACCTCAGGTGACAGTTCAGAAGAGTTTTGTAAACTAACTGCTCTCTTGGTGGATCCGGCTCATGTATTTGTCTTGACAGCTACGGCAGAAACTCAGCTTTCCGCAGGTCCAGACAAACAGTAAGCCACCTCCAAGACAGACATAGGGAAATTGAATGTACCCCCAATGATGGTAAATCTGAAGCCAGGATACGCACCCCTGGTTCAAACAGTATCCCTTTAGTTTCCCACAAGAAAAATGCTGATTGGGGAACAAGTGGGAGACTTGGTTCCGATGGGGGAATTTGCGTGAGATACGTTCTCCAGCAAACACCCCTCTTTTTCCAGTAAAGAAAAGACGCTGAAGGGTCGCGATGCCTCATGCGCTTCCTTGTGCTGGAAGGTCCTGAAAGCATATTGGGAACCGACGTGATGGGACCCTTGGGATGTTGTATCAAACTTCACCCGACCGGTGAGGCTCATATACACCCCCGGTCTGAAAGTCACCCGACCTTCTGTCGGATGGCAGCAGACCTAGCGACACCTCTCCCTCTTCTCACTCTTACGCACGCAGAGGAACAAGCTCTTGAAGTCGTTCCTTCGAAGCCTTTGGACTACCAGTCAGACGGACCTCGGCAGACTGTCAGTCCCACCAGTAATGGTTTACCAAAAAGAAGGGGAAAAAGCCCCCATGGTCCGTCAGTATCCCCTGGCACATGCCCAGGAAGATGCAATTGCAGACACTGTCTCTTCTCTAGGTCAATTTAAAGCCCTCAAGGAATGTGTCTCCCAGCCAATACCCCTTTGTTCCCCGTTAGGAAAAAGGGTATAAAGGGCCAGCCAGACAGTCAGTATTTGTTTGCATTTACTTTCAGAGGAAAGCAGTACTGTTGGACAGTGCTGCCACAAGGGGCACAGAATAGCCCAAAACCAGTTCACCAGATGCATGAAGCTGGTATTAGACGCCTGGCCAATTCCCGAGGGCACCTCCCTCTTGTAATAGGTTGATGACTTACTTTTATGTGCTCCTGACCCAAATAGTTGCCTCAATGCATCACTAAGCCTTTTGTGTTTCCCCCATCTGAGTAGAATGGCTGCAAAGCTAGCAAAGAGAAACTTCAGTTCTGCAGATCTCACGTAGTGTTCCTGGGCCACTGCCTAGGTCCAGGTACTAAACATCTGACGCCGGAGCGCACGAAGGTGGTGACATGCAACTTCCCACCTCCCATGCCCAGTTGCGTACCTTCTTGGGACTGGTCTCATACTGTTGGCCATGGATACGCTCTGCCTCCATGACCATGCAGCCTCTGTACGACTGTTTGGGTTCACGGCCATTTGCCCTGACCCCGCAGGCCGAGTCAGCCTTCCATCAGCTGAAAGTACAGATAACCAGTGCACCCGCACTGGGGCTGCCAGACGCCTTTGGTATTGTACACGATTATGGACCCACCTGGCAGTCCAGGAGCTTTCTCACAGCACAAGGCAAGCCCATTAAGAATGGTGTATCAGTAGGTAGATTAATGCAGGCCATCGTGTTGCCAGAACAGGTGGCCATTATAAAGGTTAAAGCACACACGCAGGGGCAGTCACCGTAGAGCAAGGATAGGGCAGCCAAAGTTGCAGCTCTCCTGGACAGGACGCAAGACCCCGTGTGCTGTAAGTTGGATCTTGGTCCCACCACTCTTGGGGTGATGTGGGATTTGGCGTCCTACAGGATGAAGTGGAGCGGTGGACCAAGGCAGGAGCTAGGTACGTAGATGATGTATGGAAAGTGGGAGACGGAGTGTGTTTACCAGCGGCTGCCTACCCCCACCTCACCGTCCTAGCTCACGGGAAAGTGCATGCCTCTCGGAATGCCATGGTTTCTGTTGTGGACAAGGTATGGTATGCTCCAGGGTTCGACAGGTTGGCGAAGGCATATGTGAAGGCATGTGAAGTGTGCACCCTGCACAATCCAGGTCAAGTGGTGAGGCCCCCCCCCCCCCCGGAAGTGCACACCCAGACCACTGTATCCTTTTCAGAGATTACAAATCGATTACATCCAGCTTCCCAAATCAGGGAGGTATGAGTACGTCCTTGTGTGCGTGGACCTGTTCAAAGCCACCGCACAATGCGCAGCGACTAAACTTGTGTCAGAACTTGTATGTAGATTTGGGGTACCAGAGACAATTGAGAGTGACAGAGGTACACATTTTACAGGTGAAGTGATGCAAGAGGTGATGTCAGCCCTTGGGGTGGAACAAGCGTTTCACACTCCATACCACCCGCAGAGTTCAGACAAAGTTTAAAGACTAAAATGGTACGCTTAAGTTAAAAGAAGTTTTGCTTGGCTCTATGCCAAGATTGGGGCTGTATCATCCACAGGCCCTACAGCAGGGCTATGACACAGTAGCCGGATATGTAAAGCACCTGTGTGACCAACTAACAGTAACACAGAATCTAGTCTTTTTCTTCCATTCCAGACCCAGACAACTTTGAGGGATCTCAGTCCCTGCATCCTGGAGACTTGGTGGTCGTAAAGAGGCGTGTCCGGAAATCCCTAGGGCCCAGATTAGAGAGGCCCTATCAAGTCCTGCTGACCACACCTACTTCGGTGAAAGTTAAAGGAACTGTTGTTTGTTTTGGGACTAATGGGACTTTTCACGCTCCGCTTCGCCCCCTATGAGAAGGAAAATGAAGGACATTTTGCTTATTGTTGGACTTGTGGACTCCTCGCTCCATACTTTGCCCCCATATGAGGAAGTTAAGCTTGGACACAATGCCCAGAAAAACTTTGTTAGACACCACCAAATATTAGTGGATGGACTGAACACCTCACAGGTGAAGGGCTGTTGGATTTGCACACACGCACCAGTAACTGCCACTAGTCTTCCTTTCCTGGCTGTTCCTGTTCCGCCAAAAGAACTGCTTGCATGGACAAATGAAAACTGAGAAACCAGGGATAGCTGGTGGGGTAACACATTTAGTTCTTTGAACCCTGCCAATTGGTTCTCCAGTTCATGAGGGTGGTTCATGGGACTTTTACAAAGTATGCTTCAAGTAGTGATGATTTTGCTCGTCATATATGTTGCTTTAAAGTTAATCATGTCTTGTATCACACGTTGTAGTAAAAAGGCTTTTGCTAAACTTTAACCCAGATGGACTTTGGGACCACCACATGACTCCAGGGAATCTGGCAGGAGCTGGCACCACTCGGGTGAACGTACCTAGCATGATGGTGGACCCAATGTCCAAATGGGGGAATGTGAGGGGTTAATTCTGGTTTATGCTCTTAATTAGAGAAAGATAAGTGTATTTCACAGAATAATTATGTGTTTATAATCTGCATCTTCTTCTACTAAAGATTTAAGCTTAACCGCAAATACGTGTAAGGGCGAACGTTTAAAAATGGACTACTAAGACTCCATTTTGTCTCTTTGCTTGTCTGCTATAATACACATATATGTTTGTATTATTTCAACTTTCACTTGAGAAAAATGTTAGATTTCAGTTAGAATGATCCACCTGGAAATATTAATTGGATTACCGCTGGGTTTCTGTCCTGTTCTTATCTTTAGATAATTCTTGTTTTAAGTTACTAACAAGCTTACAGGAATGTACCTTCCGATTACACCTACACAGAGGAGGACATACTGATAAGAGGCCGAGATGTTTTAAATCAATATGTGCTTATTAATTTTAATTGTATCTGGCATAAAGCCACTCGCTTCATAGAACCGTATAAAGATTGAATACATTGTACAATAAACAGGCATTTCTTTGGTTAACACATACGGTGTGGTGTCCATTGAACTCCTCAAGAGTATACTCGCATGATTCAAACAGATTGGGAAGCAGACCGCATCAGCTGACAGGTCCCCTTGTGACCCCCCCACATATGTGATGTGTGGGGGTCAGGATGGATGCAGTAGAGCTGTGTGTGTGATGTGTGAGGGTCAGGATGGATGGAGTACAGCTGTGTGTGATGTGTGGGGGTCAGGATGGATGCAGTAGAGCTGTGTGTGTGATGTGTGGGGGTCAGGATGGGTGCAGTAGAGCTGTGTGTGATGTGTGGGCTATGTATTGGGCTGAAGATTTCCGGGCTATGTATCACTATGGGAGCTGCAGCGCACAATGCCACAAGCTGTGGCATTGTGCTCTGCCTGCACAGACCCACAGAGAACAAACCAAGGGCTTTGAAAAACCAGCAGAAGATATTGCCGATATGCCGGCAATCTCCTGCTTGTAAGTCTCCTGCTTTGTTTACAGGTTGCCATAGAGACCATCGGCTTGTCAGAAGCAAGCCAATGGTCTCTGTGGCAGGGAGAGCTGGTACTTGGCTGTCAGAGGACAGCTAGGTACCAGCTCTTACAGCAGAGATCAGAGAAAACCTCCGATCTCTGCTGTGTTAACCCTTTACATGCTGCAGTCTATGTGACTGCAGCATGTAAAGGGCTGTCACCATCGGACCCCCGGAATGTGATTAGGGGGTCCTGATGGGTCCCTGTGGAAGTCCCCTAAAGGGACAAAAATTTTAAAAAAAGTTTAAAAAAAAAAACAAAAGTAAAAAAATTATTTAAAAAAATTATAAAAACACTTGTCTCCCTTTTACTTTGTAAAAAATCAAAATCACATATGTGGTATCCCTGCGTCGTAATGACCCAGAGAAAGAAGTTAATGCATTATTTAACCCCTTAATGACATGGCCCCTTTTTTTCTTTTTTCCCCCATTTCTTTTTTTCCTCCCCCCTGTTTAAAAAAATCACAATTTGTCCCGCAAAAAACAAGCCCTCATATGGCTGTGTCAATGGAAAAATGAAAAAGTTATGGCTCTTGAGACGCAACTGCAAAATTAGTTGAAATTCAATGATTAGACCATTTTAAAAAACCTGCCCTGGTGGGCACGACAGGGTGGTAGGAAACCCGCCACTCAAGGGGTTAAATGACATACCTGCAAAAATATGAAATTTTATTTTTCCTCCTCTAAATTGCATTGAAAAGTAACTGTGGGGTCAAAATACTCAGTGAATTCATTAAGGGGGGGGGGTAGTTTCTAAAATGGGGTTATTTGTGGGGGTATCTATCATTCTGACACCTAGGAGCCTTTACAATCTTGGATTGAGGAACAAAACCTTCCTCAAAATGTTAACAATTAATGTTAAATCTGTACATCTCCTACGTGATTGAACAAAAACTGAAGTTTTTCAAATATATAGCTCAGCAAAAATTCCTACAGTATGTTTCACATATTTGAGATATTGCAGCTGTAAATGTGAAAAAAATGACCCTTTTTTCAAAACTTCCCATTTTTGGCACATTTAATAAATATACACATTCTACTGTTCTATTTTTACCAACTAGATAAAGTACAATATGTGGCAAAAATGGCAGTATTACTTGAATATGCAAAACCTTTACAGTGTTATTCCATGATAAAGTGACACGTCAGATTTCCAAAATTAGCCAGGTCATTAAGGCGCAAACAGGCTGTCACTAAGGGGTTAAAATTCTTTATCACTCAAGAGATGTGTGACTCTCTCCCCCCCCCCCCCCTCCCCTCCCTTATGTGCGGCTGAGCATTATCCTACTGCCTCTTGGTAGCTGCAATGAGAGGAACACATGTGACTGCAGCTGAGCTGTCATTGTCCCTCTTACCACTACTAGGGGTGACCAACTGTAGTATGCGATGGCCCCCGAGACCATCACACCCCAAGGGTGCAATGTTCCACTTCACAGCAAAAGCAGGACTGAGGAACTCACCCTGAGGCCTACAGACAAACCTGCCCACCCATATCACATTTTGTATCCAAGCTAGAGGCGGTACAACAGGGTACTAGAGCCTTCATACCTGCCGTATCACATTCAACATATTTATCAATGACCTGATAGAGGGGCTGCACAGTAAAATATCAATATTTGCAGATGACACAAAATTATACAATATAATCAATGCAACGGAGGACAATGTGCGGCTACAAACGGACCTGGATAAGCCGGGGGCTTGGGCAGAAAAATGGCAAATGAAGTTCAATGTGGATAAATGTAAGGTTATGCACATGGGCAGGAGAAACGGATGTCACCAATATACACTTAATAGGGTACTGCTAGGCAGGGGCGTGCCTAAGGGCTCAGGGGCCCAGGTGCAAAAGTTCAGCTCGGGGCCCCCCCTTGGGCCTCCACCCCACACTCCCCTGTACCCATACCTAGATCGTACTGCATACATGATCTCCCCCTTGGTGTAAT